>NC_069502.1:605980571-606195571 GCF_027579735.1 Bombina bombina | reverse complement strand
TCAGAGGTAGCGGACGCGTTAAGGAGCAGCGGTCATAGGACCGCTGCTTCTTAACTTCCGCTTCAGGCAGAACTGAAGCGGAGTGGGTCGGAAGCAGCATCCGCTGCTTCATAAATCGACCCCTACAACTGTGACTTATAAATGTAATATTCGAATGTCACATTCAAATTCAAATGTCACATTCCAATTCGGAAGAGACATTCGAAAACTGTAAATAACATTCGATAACAGAATTTTTAAAAGTATTCGTTCTTATCAACAGTCTATTATGTAAATCGAATTTCTACAATAACATTCATTCTAACATTCGAATACGAACATAAACACATTCGCCCATCCCTATCAATTTTTAAACAACTTTCCAATTTACTTTTATCATCAAATTTACTTTGCTCTCTTGGTATTCTTTGTCGAAAGCTAAACCTAGATAGGCTCAAACTGATTTCAAAGCCTTTAAAGGACGCCGCTTATCTCAGTGCATTTTGACAGTTTACTCCTGGAAAATGCTTCTTAAAAGAGTTATCACATCATTTTTGTGCAACCTACAAAGACACCTACACTAACATTACCATCCAACATTTTGTCATACATGATAGTATTTACAAATCAATCTCTATTGTGTGAGGTGACCTAAACAAATCATATCTTGCTTTTTACAGTAGACCAAACACTTTTAGTAAACTATTGGATAGATTATTGGTATGAGTGAAAAAGCAGCGTTATGGCTCTTTTTCACTACCGCTGGTATTATGAGTCTTGCAGGTACAGCTGTACCGCACACTTTTTTGGCCGTAACGCAACATAACTACTGCAGCTTTCAAAAAGTCCTTTTTCAATGGGACTTCCACAGCGCCGGTATTACGAGTTTGCCTGTCCGGCCAAAAAGTGAGCGGTACACCCTATACCGGCAAGATATATACCGTAAACTGAAAGTCAGTAGTTATGGCATAAAACTCATAACTAAAGTGTTAAAAAGTACACTAACACCCATAAACTACCTATTAACCCCTAAACCAAGGCCCCCCCGCATCGCAAACACTAAAATAAAATAATTAACCTCTAATCTGCCGCTCCGGACATCGCTGCCACTATAATAAACATATTAACCCCTAAAACGCCGCACTCCTGCATCGTAAACACTAGTTACTGCTGTTCCCTGGAAATTACTTCAGAAATAGCACTAGGGACAGGAAACACTTCTGGAATAACTACAGGAGATTTAAAAACCTTATCTAAACGTTTAGATTTAGTATCAAGAGGACCAGAATACTCAATTTCTAATGCAATTAGGACTTCTTTAAGTAAAGAACGAATAAATTCCATTTTAAATAAATATGAAGATTTATCAGCATCAACCTCTGAGACAGAATCCTCTGAACCAGAAGAACCATTATCAGAATCAGAATGATGATGTTCATTTAAAAATTCATCTGAAAAATTAGAAGTTTTAAAAGACTTTTTATGTTTACTAGAAGGAGGAATAACAGACATAGCCTTCTTAATGGATTTAGAAACAAAATCTCTTATGTTATCAGGAACACTCTGAATATTAGATGTTGACGGAACAGCAACAGGTAATGTAACAGTACTAAAGGAAATATTATCTGCATTAACAAGTTTGTCATGACAAACAGTACAAACAACAGCTGGAGGAACAGATACCATAAGTTTACAGCAGATACACTTAGCTTTGGTAGCTCCAGCACCAGGCAGCGATTTTCCAGAAGTATCTTCTGACTCAGTTTCAACGTGGGACATCTTGCAATATGTAATAGAAAAAAACAACATATAAAGCAAAATTGATCAAATTCCTTAAATTACAGTTTCAGGAATGGGAAAAAATGCCAGTGAACAAGCTTCTAGCAACCAGAAGCAATAAATAATGAGACTTAAATAATGTGGAGACAATAGTGACGCCCATATTTTTTTAGCGCCAAAAATGACGCCCACATTATTTGGCGCCTAAATGCTTTTGGCGCCAAAAATGACGCCACATCCGGAACGCCGACACTTTTGGCGCAAAAGAACGTCAAAAATGACGCAACTTCCGGCGACACGTATGACGCCGGAAACAGAAAAAAAAATTTGCGCCAAAAAAGTCTGTGCCAAGAATGACGCAATAAAATGAAGCATTTTCAGCCCCCGCGAGCCTAACAGCCCACAGGGAAAAAGTCAAATTTTAAGGTAAGAAAAAAATTGATTTATTCATATGCATTATCCCAAATATGAAACTCACTGTCTGAAATAAGGAATGTTGAACATCCTGAGTCAAGGCAAATAAATGTTTGAATACATATATTTAGAACTTTATAAAAAAGTGCCCAACCATAGCTTAGAGTGTCACAGAAAATAAGACTCACTTACCCTAGGACACTCATCTACAATGTTGTAGAAAGCCAAACCAGTACTGAAACGAAAATCAGCAGAGGTAATGGTATATAAATAAGAGTATATCGTCGATCTGAAAAGGGAGGTAAGAGATGAATCTCTACGACCGATAACAGAGAACCTATGAAATAGACCCCTTAGAAGGAGATCATTGAATTCAAATAGGCAATACTCTCCTCACATCCCTCTGTCATTCACTGCACGCTGAGAGGAAAACCGGGCTCCAACCTGCTGCGGAGCGCATATCAACGTAGAATCTAGCACAAACTTACTTCACCACCTCCATAGGAGGCAAAGTTTGTAAAACTGATTTGTGGGTGTGGTGAGGGGTGTATTTATAGGCATTTTGAGGTTTGGGAAACTTTGCCCCTCCTGGTAGGAATGTATATCCCATACGTCACTAGCTCATGGACTCTTGCTAATTACATGAAAGAAATATTATTATTAACTAAATAATTCCTATTTAAAACTAAATACTTACCTATAAAATAAACCCTAAGCTAGCTACAATATAACTAATAGTTACATTGTAGCTAGCTTAGGTTTTATTTTTATTTCACAGGCAAGTTTGTATTTATTTTAACTAGGTAGACTAGTTAGTAAATAGTTAATAACTATTTACTAACTAGTCTACCTAGTTAAAATAAATACAAATTTACCTGTAAAATAAAACCTAAACTGAGTTAAACTAACACCTAACCTTACACTACAATTAAATAAATTACATTAATTAAATACAATTAACTACATTACACAGAAAAAAACACTAAATTACACAAAATAAAAAAGAAATTATCAAATATTTAAAATAATTACACCTAATCTAATAGCCCTATCAAAATAAAAAGCCCCCCCCCCCCCAAAAAAATAAAAATAAACCCTAGCCTACAATAAACTACCAATGGCCCTTAAAAGGGCCTTTTGCAGGGCATTGCCCAAAAGAAAGCAGCTCTTTCACCTGTAAAAAAATAATACAAACAACCCCCCTACAGTAAAACCCACCACCCACACAACCTAACCCCCCCAAATAAAATCCTATCTAAAAAAAAACTAAGCTCCCCAATGCCCTGAAAAGGGCATTTGTATGGGCATTGCCCTTAAAAGGACATTTAGCTCTTTTTCTGCCAAAACCCTAATCTAAAAATAAAACCCACCCAATAAACCCTTTAAAAAAAACTAACATTAACCCCAGAAGATCCACTTACAGTTTTTGAAGACCGGACATCCATCCTCAACGAAGCCGAGAGAAGTCTTCATCCAAGCGGCAAGAAGTCCTCAACGAAGCCGGGAGAAGTCTTCATCAAAGCGGCAAGAAGTGGTCCTCCAGACGGGCAGATGGCATCTTCTATCTTCATCCTTCCGACGCGGAGCGGCTCCATCTTCAAGACATCTGGCGCGGAGAATCCTCTTCTTTCCACGGCTCTTCAAGAATGAATTCTCCTTTAAATGACGTCATCCAAGATGGTGTCCCTTGAATTCCGATTGGCTGATGGAATTCTTTCAGCCAATCGGAATTAATGGTGAAAAAATCCTATTGGCTGAAGTAGGTGTCGGCGATGTTGGGGGGGGTTAATACGTGTAATGTAGGTGGCGGCGATGTCGGGGGCGGCAGATTAGGGGTTAATAAGTATAATGTAGGTGTCGGCGATGTCTGGGGCGGCAGATATGGGGTGTTTAGACTCGGGGTTTATGTTAGGGTGTAAACATAACTTTTGTTTCCCCATAGGAATCAATGGGGCTGCGTTACGGAGCTTTACGCTCCTTTATTGCAGGTGTTAGGCTTTTTTTTAGCTGGCTCTCCCCATTGATGTCTATGAGGAAATCGTGCATGAGCACGTAAAACCAGCTCAAAGCAGCGCTGGTATTTGAGTGCGGTATGGAGCTTAATTTTGCTAAACACTGCAAGTTAGTACCGAGCCGCTCTTACCGCAAAACTCATAATCTAGCCGTATGTTAGTTTGCAGAATTACACAATAATTGGAAAAAGCCATTATACAAAGCACAAAAAAACAACAACAACAACAAAACATTATATTATGCATGTCCTTTTCTATATTGCACATACTAAACAACATCATAGGAGTTCTTCCTTAATATTTTAATCAAACACTTTATGGTTCCACATTAAGCATCAGTTCCTCTTCACCAAAATTAAGGATTCTAAGTTTCTGTTTGTTTGTTTGTTTTTAAATACAAGTTACTAATCTAAAAGATTTATTTTTTTTGCTATATAATCTTGCAATTTATGGAGAAAAATAGTAAAAATAAAATATTTAAATGTGTATGCCACTACCCCTTCCAGTATCACTTAGCATACAAATGTACCAAAAACATAAAAAAAAAGAATAAATAAACAAACATAAAATACTTACACCAAAAATCAGCCTATATAGAAATATTAAAAAATAACATCTATTGTCACCCAGCTCTGCCATGTATTAGCTCACAGTAACAAGAGTCACTAACAACACAACAAAACTAGGCTAGGGTCTGCTGATTAGGCTTCTATGGTGATCCCTTGACAGATATAAACAGATGAAATGCTTTCTTTGAATGGTGGGCCCCTTCTCGCATTAGAGATTATATGATATATTTCTAAGACAGGAGGGCAAAAAAAGAGCCTCTTCTGAATCACCAGTCCCTTTAAGATAGTCTCAATGCTGTGAGGTATTTGTTGTTGTTATAAAAACGTATCTGACAGACTTAGGAACACTCATCATAAAGAGAAGATCTCATGTCCCTCTATGTATTGTGTGGGCAATAGACGGGCTACCCCACCTCTCTTATTTATTATTCATTTATCCAAAACAAAAAGAGCTTTCAACAGAACAATTCCCATTTTGCAAAGAAATTCTCAGTCACAGGGGATGTCATCATAGGAGTTTGCAGAGCAAACAAATGTTATTGCATAGAATCATAAAACGGATAATAGACTCAGCTAAAGTCTGTCATATAAATGACATAGCACCATTTAACAAGTTAAAAGTATATATTTTTAACATATAAAAATATTAAAGTGACATGAATCCCAAATGTTTTCTTTTGTGATTCAGATAGAGCATGTGATTTTAAACAACTTTGAAATGTATTTCTATTTTCTAATTTGTTTTGTTCTCTTTATATCATTTGCTGAAAAATATACCTAGGTAGGTTCAGCAGCTGCTGATTGCTGGATGCACATATATGCTTCATGCTATTGGCTACCCTGATCTGTTCAACAAGCTCCCAGTAGTGCATTGCTGCTTCTTCAACACAAGGAAACTACAAGAACAAGGTAAATTACATAATACAAGTAAATTGGAAAGTAGTTTAAAATTGTATTATCTATTTGAACCATGAAAGAAAAATTTGGGGATTCACGTCCCTTTAAACTGAAGCTGTTTATTTTGGCATTGATACTAACATATATGTCAGTGGGATAGAATGAGTGGCCAATAAAGACTCAGAAAGCTCTATTGGTGAACACTGACACACTTCACAAGAATGGGGGGGGGGGGTCATTTCAGTACAGGAACATCCATTAAAGAAAAAAAAACATACCTATAAAATTCCTTAATTTATATGCAGGAAACTGAAAAATGCCTTTTTTGACTAAATAATTTATTAAATTCATTTGTGTGTGTTTTAAAAAGCATTCTGTCTTTAAGGTGTAATTATGTAGTATTACAAATTTGTCATGCCTATATTGGATTGACTTTCTGAACAGCAGATAGTTTTTGAATGGCTCAGCATTAAAGACGTGAGAATTAACCACTAAACGCTAGAAAAGTAGAGGTATTTTGCAAGCTGCCTTTAGCTTTGCCCTTAGCCACTGAATAAACCAACAAAGCAGGTTCTTGTGAGCAGATTTGTATCAGCAAACTCTTCTGCTGTGGAAACAAAGAATTGGCAAAGTACAGGATTGCAAGGTCAGGTTTGAGCATGATTATGAATTATAAGTGCAACCAATAAATAAACTCATATTAAACAGAAGCTATAGGGGTAGATTTATTATGCAGCGGAAGCTCTGTTTCGGCGCGAGCCGAACGAAAACATACGTTAAGAAGCAGCGCTGCTCTTTAACTCATCCGCCACCTCTGAGGTGGCGGACTGCAATCATCCCGATTGGCTACAAATGTGCAGGTAGCGGAATTGCACAAGCATTTCACAATGCTTGTGCAATGATAAATGCTGACAGCGTATGCTGTCTGCATTTATCAATGTCGGGCGGACATGATGCTCTACATCGGATCATGTTCGCGCGACATTTGATTAATCTACCCCATAGAGTCCTCCTATGTGTGTGTGAAATAGATTAGCCTAATGTAAGAGGAAAAAATACTACTTCCTGCATTTGAATCTACACGTGAGCAGTAGTGCCCTGAGTGTTACTAATATGCTTGTCTTGGTTTTAATAACTGAATATATTTTTATCTGGCAGCTCAGGTTGTATACTGGGATCTAATTGTGTAAATATAATAAACATTAAAAGTACCAAACAGCTGGGCACCACTGGGTTAAATAAAAACTATTCTCACTTGTAAAAAGAATAACATATTAAATCTGAAGGGTCATGGTCAGCAAAACAGTACTATAGCAAGTTGCTTTACTATTTCCTCTACAGAGCAATTCATTTGACTTCTGACCTGTACTTTCTACTTGACTTTTTGCAAACTATCTACACCTTCCCTAGAAATGAGTACAGTATATATATATATATATATATATATATATATACACACACACAACACACACCTTTTAAAATTATGGGTGAAATGAGGTGAAAAGTGATTTCAAAATCCTTCACTAAGCACAAAATGTAAAGAAAATAACTCATTGTATAGTTCATTTAATGAATCTAGACGGGTCAGAAGACTTGCTTTTCCCCACAGAAAAACTCTGGATACATTGTTTCCAATGCACCAAAGGATTCTGGGTACGATATGGGTATTTCCTTTACCCTTATATTTGCATTTGAAATAGTTGATTTCGCCTGTGGTATTCCCAACTATTCTGAAAGTTTCTGGCTTTAGGTCCAAGCTATAGCTAATTTGAGAAAACGCAGCCAGCAGAAGAAATAACACTTTCGGTGGGGTACAAAAGAGATAAGGTAATACAATGTTAACTATCCATTGTTCTTTCCAAGTATTGATCTTTGTTTTACGGACAGATATAAGATAAAGAAGCATGTATATGTACAAAATGTGATAAAGTAATGAGATCTGATTATACCTACAAGCTCAACCCATTTTATTAGGTTGCGGCTTCAAATCACAAAATCAGCTTTTTAATATACACAAATAAGCCTTAAAAGCAAATTCCCATACATTTTATACTCTGCAGCTGGTAAAAAAGTAATTGGAAACACATTAAAGTGAAGGTAAAGTGTTAATATTTGGAAGACATCAATGCATTATTTAATCTCACCATAATCTAATCGCTACCTTTTTTTTATATATTACTTTTATATTTATCAAGTTATATATATTTATCAATCCCCACCATTTCTAGTGTGACTCCTCCCAACCTCTATTTCTGGCTTTGCAGGTCTGACGTATAGAGCGGTCCCACCAGCTCTATACGTCTGTGAAAAGCGCGTTCACGATGCTAAGTTCAACTGCGCCTGCGCAAATCACAATTGCACTCTCTATTGCGCATGCGCAAATCGGCAAACCCCTTATCCAATGAACATGCGTTAATCTGCTTGTAAACATAGTATTTAATGAATAACTATATTCATTCAGTACTATGTTATGTGAGACAGAAAGCAGCTGCGTTCTTCATATCGCTCAGCCGATGACGTAGTATGGGAATTCCAAGATTATACAAATACGCATGCGCGAAACGGGAGCGCACATGGATTCCTATGTGTTGGGAAAAAAGGATAGCGCATGCGCAGAAGCAGATGACGTGGAGTGACGGCCGCCTAACGGCCAGATTTTCAATTAGGTAATCTGAAAACGTGACTGAGACAAAAAAAAAAAAAAAAAACACGGGTTGAATTTGCGGAGCTTCAAAAATTGATTTATTACAGCGATTACTTTATTTACACTGAAATTTAAAAAAAATTATGAATGAAAGTCATATTGATTTGGGACAAAGAATGTTTTTCAAGATCGACAACAAGGTAACTTTACCTTCACTTTAAGGGAAAAACTATTTTACAGTATACAGTCCCTTTAAAAACTGTATATACGGCATAAAGTGAGTCCGCCTAACAGCAGACTGAAGTAAAAAAGTGAGTCATTGTGAACATAATTTGCATATCTTACCCAGAATCCTTTGCTGCATTGGAAACAACAGAATTTATGCTTACCTGATAAATTACTTTCTCTTGTGGTGTATCCAGTCCACGGGTTCATCCTTACTTGTGGGATATTCTCCTTCCTAACAGGAAGTGGCAAAGAGAGCACACAGCAGAGCTGTCCATATAGCTCCCCCTCTAGCTCCACCCCCCAGTCATTCTCTTTGCCGGCTCTAAGCAATAGGGTCCCTCTCGGAAGGGTAAAGTGAATGTGGTGTTAGATTTGTAGTTTTTGTTCTACAAGCAAAAGTTTGTTATTTTAAATGGTACCGGTGTGTACTATTTACTCTTCAGCAGAAAAGAGATGAAGATTTCTGCAGGGAGGAAGATGATTTTAGCATGTTGTAACTAAAATCTACTGCTGTTCCCACAAAGGACTGAGGAGTACCAGAAAACTTCAGTTGGGGGGAACAGTTTGCAGGTTAGGCTGCAATAAGTTATGTTCAGTCATGTATTTCTAGACAAGACTGTGATAATGCTAGAAAAGGACTGATAAGATCCCCATGAGGGAAGGGTAATCTTTATTCAGAGACTAAGTATGGAATTACATATTTTTTTGCCAAAGGGAAAAGACTGATTAGTGTCACCTACCATACACACATTAATGACCTTCTGTGAGACATAACATTCTCTAATGTCTGTGCTGAGGACAGGAATCTCCAGTATTCTTTAGGTGGAGTCACCTTATCAGCAGCTTAAGTGAGATTGTCGCTTGTACATTGATGCCTCAGTGCTCTTTTGCTAAATATTTCTCACTATACATGCTATTTTTTATCTCTGGTGTGAAGTACTTCTGACTACTGAGTTACCTACATAGACCTTTCTAAACGAACATTAAACTCTCATTTTAATTACCCATAAAATTATTAGTTATGGGCAGTCTCCATTCTCCTGGAATTGATCTGACTTTAGAGGTTTATAAGCAAACATGAATCTATGAACCATGCATTCAATTGTTTATTCATTGTAGAAAACCTGGAAGCGAAAGGACTGAATTTGATGCAATTGTTTTCCTCTTAAGTATTTGGCAGGAAAACTACCTTTGTCTAGCTTCAGTAGAATTTTTAAAATGTTCCAAACTGAAACTTGACCAAAGAGAAAAATGACCAAAGAGAAAAACAAATATGTAATCTATTTCCTGTGTGGTTTGATGTGTATTCTACCTGTGATAGCAAAGACATAAAACACAAGTATCAAAAGGCAGCAGGGAAGGAACATCAAGAAGTTTTGGCACAAATAACTGATTAGGTCACACCAAAAAAACAGATCAAATATATTTTAGATGGTATCACTTCCATTTTAACACCTTGGGGGCTCAGACCCGATCCTAAAAAGGTCTCTGGGCTGGTGAGATTCTATAAGAATGCTCGTCAGTACTTCTATTTCCATTGTGGATTGATATAAAGACACTTTTTACCCTGAAAAATGGGTGTCTCGCTAAGGGGCGTATACAGCATTTTTGTATGGGAAGGAAATGCACACATTACACAAGTGCACAATGAAAAAAGAATGACTGGGGTATGAGGGAAGTGGGGGGAGGTATTTAAGCCTTTGTTTCTTTGCTTCCTCCTGGTGGCTAGGTTCTGAATTCGCAAAAGTAATGAATGCAGCTGTGGACTCTTCCCGTTTAAGAAGAAAATCGTAATTTTAAAATCTTACAAAACTAATAATTGAACCATTCACACAAAAATATGCAGTGAAAATTTGTAACGTAATTGTTCACCAAAAATCGTATTTTATCAAAAACGTAAAAATTTGTAGCTAAATTACACAGGAAAAAAAATCGCATTAACTATGCACAGCGTAACTGGATGTGCAAAACAAAGTAAGACATTTGTACTTAAAAATACAAATCGTAATTGTTGTTTTTTTGTAAAATGGGCTAAACATGGGCGTTACATGGGCATATAGATAGAGATAGAGATACGTAGCGCAACAGAGGTTGGAAGACGCCGAAGAGTGACGTCACCAAGAGGAGCCGGGCACACGAGCTGCGTGAGTAGCAGGGGTATAGGTGGCTCCTGGAGTGAGCCCGGCAACTTGAGAGTCGATGGAAAGGACCGGAGTGGCTATGGAAGCCCCAGCAAGGTTAACCCTGTAGATAAATTGAACGAAGCTACAATCCTCTGAGGGGTGAGTCACATTACGGCAGTATCTGCTTTTGTCACATGAAGTACTCTGCATATACGTTTATACTACAGACATAGCCACTTAATAGCACAAGCTTGCCTTTATACACCACGAAGAAATCTTTAATATTTTGATGGAAAATACATAAAATAAGATTGTACTCGACGGACAAGACTTATATATATATACATAGGAGTGACTTCCCAATTGATCGTTTTGTTTATAATATTCTTCCCAAACCGGGAGTCACACTTATCTTTAAGATCTGCTTTACTTTATATTTTTGCTTATCCTATATGAACCATTACTAAGAAGTGCATAAGAACTGTGAGACTGAGCAGCACAAATATGGAGGCACCCGTGGAACACAAAGACTTTTACTCATTATCAGTGGTGGATGACAGAGATTTGATGGGACTTGAACTTGATGAATTTTTTTCAATGGACAGTTCAAATACTAAATTAAGTGACTTATTTTGTAATTTGGAAATTTTACGTTTGAAAGAACAGAGATTGAAACTTGATACATGGATAATTAACAAGTATATTTCTCTAAGTATGATTCCTAGGGGATTGAGAGTAAAGAAATTCCCCACATTTGAAGTTAATAATGATGATTTTGTTAAGGAGTGGAATCAAATTTTGTCTGAATGTTCCTTTAGGCTGATGACTATGTTAGTTAAGTATAAAATGGAAATGCTTAATACGGTTAGACAAGATATATTATCCATACAACAGGAGTTGAATAATTTTCAGACTAATAAGGAATATGCTGAATTCGATAAACTCTTAGAGAATGTAGTTGAGACACATAAAAAGGAAATTATACAGACTAAGCATATCAAATTTTTGAGGGATCAGAAAGATTACAGCACAGGCCAAGTGTTTATTTGGTATAAGTCATATCAGCGCAGACAGTATAGGCTAAGACAGGCTGATGATAGAGAAGTACAGGATGATATGTCTACTCAAGGGTTTAATCGCAGAAGGAGGAGAAGGAGGAATAATAGGAACAATAAGAATAAGAAAGTTAGCTTCAATGTTACAGATAATGAGACTACGGATGAAGAATCCTTGTCCAACTTCTCTACCTCCTGTGATGATAGCTCTAACTCAGAAGGGGAGGGATATCTAAATAGTGGGAATCAGTTGGTAGTAAATCCAATTGAACAACGCCCACCCCACACAGAGGCTACTAATATAGGTACAACAGCAGTAGTAGCAAAGACACAATATACAAACAAAGGGACTATTCCTAAAAACCCTAAGTCTATTGGTAGAGGTAGAGGTATGGTGAATACTAATCAGGATATACCTGTGACTGCATCTGCAGAAAATAATGGGGACACTTTAAGTGTCAACACACAAGTAGCACCGGTTTTTCGGTCAGCAATGAAGGTCAAGGGAGGAGGAGGGACAGACAGTGTGATGGGTACCAGGGCAAGGAACAGATATATGATCAAGGGGTCAACAATGATACAATGAGACAGGAAAACATTGTTATTAATATCTCTTCCTATGCCCTCAATCAATTTGAATTGAAAGTACTTAATCTAGGATTGGGGTTCTGTCCTACAAGAAAATTTGACCTTTTTCAAACAATTTTGGACGTTAATAGGTTTGTCAGAACCCTGACTCTCCGTAGACACTTTTCTGAACAGGATACTGTACGTGAAGAATTGGAAGTTAGGAGAGATAGGAACAACACTGGTGTAGGGAGTACTTTTAATACAATGGTTGAATTTACAGACATGCAGGATCTAGTCACCTTGCAGTCCCTCAATGCTGAGAGTGAACAAATATCTCAGGGTGATACAACACCAAGTCAAGGTATGAAAATGAAATCCAAATTTTATCCAGTACAATCTAGGGGTAAATCCCTTGAGAATTTTCACAAGAGAGTCTTGGAAGATCTTGCTCTGTTGGACAGCACAACCAATATAGGCCACTCTAATCTGTCTAGAAAAGAGAGAGAGGCTGTTTTATCTCTGCAAAACAATTTGTCGATTGTCATTAAACAGTCGGATAAGGGTGGCTGCTTGGTTGTGATGGACAGAGAAATGTACATTGAGGAAGCCCTTAGACAGTTGGGCGACGGTGATTCATACCAGCCACTATGTGGGGACCCTACTGTGAAATTTGGTAAAAAACTTAGGTCTCTTTTGGACGATGGGATATACATGGGTGTGATTGATAGGAACACCATGGATTACATTTTGGTAGAGAATCCTGTCCTACCCATATTTCACCATCTGCCAAAAGTTCATAAGGGCCTAGAGGATATAAAGGGGAGACCGATAGTGGCTGGTATAGGATCGCTGTCTGAACATCTGTCGGAATGGGTAGATAATATCCTACAGCCATTAGTTAGCTCTCTACCCAGTTTCCTTAGAGATACATCTCACATGTTGACCATGATAGAAAAGATACATGTAGAAGAGGATATGAGTTGGTTGACAGTTGATGTCGCCGCTCTCTATACTTCCATCCCTCATTCTCTTGGCATTAGAGCTGTTCATTTCTTCTTGGACATGTTAACTGATTATAATGATGAAACTAAAGACTTTGTGCTAAGGTCCATAGAATTCCTGTTGGAACATAACTATTTTTCTTTTGAGGGGGTTTTTTACCTCCAGAGGAGAGGTACAGCGATGGGGGCGAAATTCGCCCCCTCGTATGCCAACCTATTTATGGGTTGGCTTGAATATACCTTTCTTCTGGGGGAGAATAACCCCTTCAGGGATGGAATTAAATTCTATAAAAGGTTTATTGATGACCTCATATTCATCAGCACCTTTGATCAAAGAGAGACAGAGAGGTTTGTAGAATATCTCAATTCTTGCGTACCAGAGATTAACTTTACGTATGAGTGGCATAAAACAGAGATTAACTTTCTTGATATTAGACTGATATTTGATTTTCAGTCCAAGGAAGTGCATACATCTTTGTATCGTAAAGCCATTTCAGCCAATTCACTATTGCATGCTTCGAGTGCGCACCCGAAGCATGTATTTAGGGGAATTGTAAAAAGTCAGTTTCTGAGAAATAGACGCATAAATTCAAAAGAGGATACCTTTGAGGCTGAAGCTAGTGCTTTAACAACTAGATTCAGACAAAGAGGATATTCAGACAACTTGATAAAAGATACACTTAAAGAGGTTCAAAAATGTAAGAGGGGAGACCTCTTGGGAGGAAGGAGGAAAAGGCAGGAGAATAAAGATGAAATATGTAAGAAGCCCATTTTTGTAACCAAATATTCATCACAGTACTATGATGTGTGTAGGATAGTGAGGAAATATCTGCCCATTCTATATGGGGATGATCTATTGAAGGATACCATTAAACAGGGATGTAAATTTGTATATTCTAGGAATCTATCATTAGGCAATATGCTTTCTCCTAGTCAATTGCGAACTCCAAGAAGTAACAGTTCCTGGCTTACACACAATGGTACATATAGATGTGGAAAAAATTGTAAAGCATGTGAACATATAAAAGTGGGCCCTAATTTTATGTCACATTCAACCGGCCTGAATTTTGACACAAAAGGATGTATTAAATGTTTTTCTACGTTTGTGATATATGTGATTGAATGCTCGGTTCATTCCAAACAGTATGTAGGAATGACATCTCGAGAAGTCCGTATAAGGATAAGGGAGCATTTGGGATATATCACAAATGATGTGAGGTGCTCAGAATTAGCACGACACTTTATAGATGAACACCATCAGAATGTGTCAACATTCAGGTGGAATGCTATAGAACTAGTTAAAAGTCCCCCTAGGGGAGGTGACAGGAGATCCATTTTAGCCAGACAGGAAGTCTATTGGATTAATAAGATGGGCACGTTGACCCCAATGGGCTTTAACTCAGCCAATGATATCATTAATTTTTGGGAGTAAAGGTGGTGATAACATCTTTTCCCTACGTGCACAATCTTTTATGTCTAGTCATAATTTCAGTTTTAGACCCTCTTGTTTATGTGATGTCTCAAGAGATATTTGGTGGTATGAATTTGTAATTTCCTGTTTATAAATTATGTATCAACATATTAATTGATATCATTGATATTATTGTTTATCAACTTATGAAGTAGGTCTAACTAATGATTTTATTATGATGATAATGATCCATATGAACTAGTCCTTTCAATACTATTGTCATTATGTCTTTTGATGTCTTTGGGACATTTAAAATAACACTCTAGTATTATTCCCCTTAATGAATTTATCTACATCCTCCCTCCAGCAACTCACCTTGAGCTATATAGATGAATAATAAAATATGTTTAGAGATCTTTTTTACATGTTCAGTATGGCTATTAAAGTAGAGGTATATTATTAGGTTAGAGTATATGCAAGGGATATAATATAGAAGTCTGATTTTCTAAATAAAGGGAATAGTATTTACAGGAGACTAATATAAACAGTATCACACATAACATGAGTAAGAGATAGGGAGGTCTCTAGGACCTAGATGTTGCCTCTAATCAAAGTGGTAGTTGTATGTTTTTAGAGCACCAATCAGGTGAGAGTTGGTTCTTTAAATGTATGTAGTAATTAACTTCACAATGAGTCTATGATTACGGCAAATCCATGCTGAAACGCGTAAGACTGTGATCTTACCTACACTTTGTACATTTTTTTGATGCTGCTCTACAGATTTTAATTGTTTGTACTATGTGTACACAATAAATGGACGTTTTATAATTGAATTGAGGGTCGTGGCCTTTTTTGGAAATTATTATTTTTGCAAGTTTTAAAAGGAGTGGGAAGCTCCTTTTTTTCCTTCTACACAGACCCTACCTTGGTTCAGCAGGCGGATCCTTGAGCCAGAGAGTTGACCCAGACGTGGGGATACGAGTAGTGGTTGGCAGCGGCAAGGCAAGTGCATTGAGTGGCTACGGAGCTGTGCGTAGAGATACGTAGCGCAACAGAGGTTGGAAGACGCCGAAGAGTGACGTCACCAAGAGGAGCCGGGCACACGAGCTGCGTGAGTAGCAGGGGTATAGGTGGCTCCTGGAGTGAGCCCGGCAACTTGAGAGTCGATGGAAAGGACCGGAGTGGCTATGGAAGCCCCAGCAAGGTTAACCCTGTAGATAAATTGAACGAAGCTACAATCCTCTGAGGGGTGAGTCACATTACGGCAGTATCTGCTTTTGTCACATGAAGTACTCTGCATATACGTTTATACTACAGACATAGCCACTTAATAGCACAAGCTTGCCTTTATACACCACGAAGAAATCTTTAATATTTTGATGGAAAATACATAAAATAAGATTGTACTCGACGGACAAGACTTATATATATATACATAGGAGTGACTTCCCAATTGATCGTTTTGTTTATAATATTCTTCCCAAACCGGGAGTCACACTTATCTTTAAGATCTGCTTTACTTTATATTTTTGCTTATCCTATATGAACCATTACTAAGAAGTGCATAAGAACTGTGAGACTGAGCAGCACAAATATGGAGGCACCCGTGGAACACAAAGACTTTTACTCATTATCAGTGGTGGATGACAGAGATTTGATGGGACTTGAACTTGATGAATTTTTTTCAATGGACAGTTCAAATACTAAATTAAGTGACTTATTTTGTAATTTGGAAATTTTACGTTTGAAAGAACAGAGATTGAAACTTGATACATGGATAATTAACAAGTATATTTCTCTAAGTATGATTCCTAGGGGATTGAGAGTAAAGAAATTCCCCACATTTGAAGTTAATAATGATGATTTTGTTAAGGAGTGGAATCAAATTTTGTCTGAATGTTCCTTTAGGCTGATGACTATGTTAGTTAAGTATAAAATGGAAATGCTTAATACGGTTAGACAAGATATATTATCCATACAACAGGAGTTGAATAATTTTCAGACTAATAAGGAATATGCTGAATTCGATAAACTCTTAGAGAATGTAGTTGAGACACATAAAAAGGAAATTATACAGACTAAGCATATCAAATTTTTGAGGGATCAGAAAGATTACAGCACAGGCCAAGTGTTTATTTGGTATAAGTCATATCAGCGCAGACAGTATAGGCTAAGACAGGCTGATGATAGAGAAGTACAGGATGATATGTCTACTCAAGGGTTTAATCGCAGAAGGAGGAGAAGGAGGAATAATAGGAACAATAAGAATAAGAAAGTTAGCTTCAATGTTACAGATAATGAGACTACGGATGAAGAATCCTTGTCCAACTTCTCTACCTCCTGTGATGATAGCTCTAACTCAGAAGGGGAGGGATATCTAAATAGTGGGAATCAGTTGGTAGTAAATCCAATTGAACAACGCCCACCCCACACAGAGGCTACTAATATAGGTACAACAGCAGTAGTAGCAAAGACACAATATACAAACAAAGGGACTATTCCTAAAAACCCTAAGTCTATTGGTAGAGGTAGAGGTATGGTGAATACTAATCAGGATATACCTGTGACTGCATCTGCAGAAAATAATGGGGACACTTTAAGTGTCAACACACAAGTAGCACCGGTTTTTTCGGTCAGCAATGAAGGTCAAGGGAGGAGGAGGGACAGACAGTGTGATGGGTACCAGGGCAAGGAACAGATATATGATCAAGGGGTCAACAATGATACAATGAGACAGGAAAACATTGTTATTAATATCTCTTCCTATGCCCTCAATCAATTTGAATTGAAAGTACTTAATCTAGGATTGGGGTTCTGTCCTACAAGAAAATTTGACCTTTTTCAAACAATTTTGGACGTTAATAGGTTTGTCAGAACCCTGACTCTCCGTAGACACTTTTCTGAACAGGATACTGTACGTGAAGAATTGGAAGTTAGGAGAGATAGGAACAACACTGGTGTAGGGAGTACTTTTAATACAATGGTTGAATTTACAGACATGCAGGATCTAGTCACCTTGCAGTCCCTCAATGCTGAGAGTGAACAAATATCTCAGGGTGATACAACACCAAGTCAAGGTATGAAAATGAAATCCAAATTTTATCCAGTACAATCTAGGGGTAAATCCCTTGAGAATTTTCACAAGAGAGTCTTGGAAGATCTTGCTCTGTTGGACAGCACAACCAATATAGGCCACTCTAATCTGTCTAGAAAAGAGAGAGAGGCTGTTTTATCTCTGCAAAACAATTTGTCGATTGTCATTAAACAGTCGGATAAGGGTGGCTGCTTGGTTGTGATGGACAGAGAAATGTACATTGAGGAAGCCCTTAGACAGTTGGGCGACGGTGATTCATACCAGCCACTATGTGGGGACCCTACTGTGAAATTTGGTAAAAAACTTAGGTCTCTTTTGGACGATGGGATATACATGGGTGTGATTGATAGGAACACCATGGATTACATTTTGGTAGAGAATCCTGTCCTACCCATATTTCACCATCTGCCAAAAGTTCATAAGGGCCTAGAGGATATAAAGGGGAGACCGATAGTGGCTGGTATAGGATCGCTGTCTGAACATCTGTCGGAATGGGTAGATAATATCCTACAGCCATTAGTTAGCTCTCTACCCAGTTTCCTTAGAGATACATCTCACATGTTGACCATGATAGAAAAGATACATGTAGAAGAGGATATGAGTTGGTTGACAGTTGATGTCGCCGCTCTCTATACTTCCATCCCTCATTCTCTTGGCATTAGAGCTGTTCATTTCTTCTTGGACATGTTAACTGATTATAATGATGAAACTAAAGACTTTGTGCTAAGGTCCATAGAATTCCTGTTGGAACATAACTATTTTTCTTTTGAGGGGGTTTTTTACCTCCAGAGGAGAGGTACAGCGATGGGGGCGAAATTCGCCCCCTCGTATGCCAACCTATTTATGGGTTGGCTTGAATATACCTTTCTTCTGGGGGAGAATAACCCCTTCAGGGATGGAATTAAATTCTATAAAAGGTTTATTGATGACCTCATATTCATCAGCACCTTTGATCAAAGAGAGACAGAGAGGTTTGTAGAATATCTCAATTCTTGCGTACCAGAGATTAACTTTACGTATGAGTGGCATAAAACAGAGATTAACTTTCTTGATATTAGACTGATATTTGATTTTCAGTCCAAGGAAGTGCATACATCTTTGTATCGTAAAGCCATTTCAGCCAATTCACTATTGCATGCTTCGAGTGCGCACCCGAAGCATGTATTTAGGGGAATTGTAAAAAGTCAGTTTCTGAGAAATAGACGCATAAATTCAAAAGAGGATACCTTTGAGGCTGAAGCTAGTGCTTTAACAACTAGATTCAGACAAAGAGGATATTCAGACAACTTGATAAAAGATACACTTAAAGAGGTTCAAAAATGTAAGAGGGGAGACCTCTTGGGAGGAAGGAGGAAAAGGCAGGAGAATAAAGATGAAATATGTAAGAAGCCCATTTTTGTAACCAAATATTCATCACAGTACTATAATGTGTGTAGGATAGTGAGGAAATATCTGCCCATTCTATATGGGGATGATCTATTGAAGGATACCATTAAACAGGGATGTAAATTTGTATATTCTAGGAATCTATCATTAGGCAATATGCTTTCTCCTAGTCAATTGCGAACTCCAAGAAGTAACAGTTCCTGGCTTACACACAATGGTACATATAGATGTGGAAAAAATTGTAAAGCATGTGAACATATAAAAGTGGGCCCTAATTTTATGTCACATTCAACCGGCCTGAATTTTGACACAAAAGGATGTATTAAATGTTTTTCTACGTTTGTGATATATGTGATTGAATGCTCGGTTCATTCCAAACAGTATGTAGGAATGACATCTCGAGAAGTCCGTATAAGGATAAGGGAGCATTTGGGATATATCACAAATGATGTGAGGTGCTCAGAATTAGCACGACACTTTATAGATGAACACCATCAGAATGTGTCAACATTCAGGTGGAATGCTATAGAACTAGTTAAAAGTCCCCCTAGGGGAGGTGACAGGAGATCCATTTTAGCCAGACAGGAAGTCTATTGGATTAATAAGATGGGCACGTTGACCCCAATGGGCTTTAACTCAGCCAATGATATCATAAATTTTTGGGAGTAAAGGTGGTGATAACATCTTTTCCCTACGTGCACAATCTTTTATGTCTAGTCATAATTTCAGTTTTAGACCCTCTTGTTTATGTGATGTCTCAAGAGATATTTGGTGGTATGAATTTGTAATTTCCTGTTTATAAATTATGTATCAACATATTAATTGATATCATTGATATTATTGTTTATCAACTTATGAAGTAGGTCTAACTAATGATTTTATTATGATGATAATGATCCATATGAACTAGTCCTTTCAATACTATTGTCATTATGTCTTTTGATGTCTTTGGGACATTTAAAATAACACTCTAGTATTATTCCCCTTAATGAATTTATCTACATCCTCCCTCCAGCAACTCACCTTGAGCTATATAGATGAATAATAAAATATGTTTAGAGATCTTTTTTACATGTTCAGTATGGCTATTAAAGTAGAGGTATATTATTAGGTTAGAGTATATGCAAGGGATATAATATAGAAGTCTGATTTTCTAAATAAAGGGAATAGTATTTACAGGAGACTAATATAAACAGTATCACACATAACATGAGTAAGAGATAGGGAGGTCTCTAGGACCTAGATGTTGCCTCTAATCAAAGTGGTAGTTGTATGTTTTTAGAGCACCAATCAGGTGAGAGTTGGTTCTTTAAATGTATGTAGTAATTAACTTCACAATGAGTCTATGATTACGGCAAATCCATGCTGAAACGCGTAAGACTGTGATCTTACCTACACTTTGTACATTTTTTTGATGCTGCTCTACAGATTTTAATTGTTTGTACTATGTGTACACAATAAATGGACGTTTTATAATTGAATTGAGGGTCGTGGCCTTTTTTGGAAATTATTATTTTTGCAAATCGTAATTGTTGTTTTTTTGTAAAATGGGCTAAACATGGGCGTTACATGGGCATATATGAAATTTTCTATCAAATCCCAGCATAATTCTTTAACACTTTCGCACTGCAATTCTCACTGTTTGTTCTCACTAGTTAAAAAATAGTGAGTCTTCACTAAAATACTTAAAAACGAACAATTTTGGGAAAAAAAACATATGCATACAAATTTTGCAGCGAATTGAAGGACACAGTGCACTGAAAACAGTGTAATTTGATTTGTATTAAGCGTAATAGTCAAGTTTTAAAACACGACGGTTTCCCCCTCTGTACTTTGCCCTCTATTGCAAACTCTTACCTAGCAGAGAGCTCTTATTATTTGTATGGGAGACATCTCGCCACTCGCAGGGACAGCCCCATTATTTATAGAATTCCATTAGGGCTGCCCCTGCCAGCGTTGGCGTGGAAAACCGTTTCTTGACCATTCATTTTTTTAGAATAGGGGCCTCAGTCACAGTCAATAGCTTTTTGTTTTGTTTTTCTGAGGCCACACAGAAATTGACTGGGAATCACAGGTGGTTCTCTTCACTTATTTTCTAGTGATTTTATTATGAAGGTTACTAAAAAGATTTTTTAATTTATGACGTGCATTTATACTTACTTATCTAGTTCTTGGACTACATCATGCATGTACAACATTCATAACCCAAACCCCTTAAACCATTGTACACAATAACTGCTTGACCAGTGCAGGGAATCGTGTGTAAATGGGCACAACAAAGTAGATAAGATAATCACATCAAATAAGTGTTTTAAAGGTGTGTCTCTGGAATGCAAAACAATGCAACATTTGCTAACAAAATAGTGTAGTTGATCTTAAAACATTTATTTATTGTTGATACAGATTTATAGATATTACAAAAATAAAACATTTGTAGTAACAACTACTTTGCTAACAAACAAACTAATATTTAGATGAGGGAAGTCTAAATCAATACCTACATTGGGGTCCATCCGATAAAAATCGTCGCCTGCAAAAGCCGGCGACGCCAATATTTACGCTGGTTTGGTATCACATATACGGCGTAACCTAGAAGTTACGCGCGTATATTTCTGCCGTCGCCCGTAGTTTTTTGGGCTATAGGCAGGTATACCAAACCAGCGCAGTTTGGTATCCAATATGCAGCGTAAGGACTTACGTGGCGAAAATGGAGAAAACGTACTCCATTTTCACCTCGCCACAAAAAGCAGCCGTAAGAAGCCTTACGCTGACTATTGGAGCCCCGTAACTCCCTAAACTGGCTGCTAAAATAAACCTAACACCTAACGCATGCGCAATGTCTATCTCCCTGTCAACCGCGATCTTCTAAAATAAACCTAACACCTAACGCATGCGCAATGTCTATCTCCCTGTCAACCGCGATCCTCTAAAATAAACCTAACACCTAACGCATGCGCAATGTCTATCTACCTGTCAACCGCGATCCCCCCCCCCGAAATCGGTAATAAAGTTATTAACCCCTAAACCGCCGCTCCCGGACCCCGCCGCCATCTACATAAACTAACCCCCTACTGTGAGCCCCTAAAACCGCCGCCATCTACCTTATCTATCCCCTAATTAGAACCCCTTACACCGCTGTCATCTACCTTATCTATCCCCTAATCTGACCCCTTACACTGCCGCCACCTATATAAAAATTATTAACCCCTAATCTAATCCCCCTATACCACCGCCAGCTATATTAATATTATTAACCCCTAATGTAAGCCCCTTACACCGCCGCCATCTCTATTAAAATGATTAACCCCTAATTTAATCTACCTACCCCACCGCCAGCTATATTATCTATATTAACCCTAAGTATATTATAGTTAATATAGGTATTACATTATATATATTAACTATATTAACCCTAATTATATTAGGGTTAATATAGTTAATATAGTTACTATAGTATTTATATTAACTATATTAACTCTATCTAACCCTAACACCCCTAACTAAATTTATATTAAATTAATCTAATTCATTTATAAACTAAAATATTCCTATTTAAATCTAAATACTTACCTATAAAATAAACCCTAAGATAGCTACAATATAATTAATAATTACATTGTAGCTATGTTAGGGTTAATATTTATTTTACAGGTAAATTGTTAATTATTTTAACTAGGTATAATAGCTATTAAATAGTTATTAACTATTTAATATCTACCTAGTTAAAATAATTACCCAATTACCTGTAAAATAAATCCTAACCTAAGTTACAAATACACCTACACTATCAATAAATTAAATAAACTACAAACATCTATCTAAAAATACAATTAAATTAACTAAACTAAATTACAAAAAAAAAAAAAACACTAAATTACAAAAAATAAAAAAAAGATTACAAAATTTTTAAGCTAATTACACCTATTCTAAGCCCCCTAATAAAATAATAAACCCCCAAAATAAAAAAATTCCCTGCCCTATTCTAAATTAAAAAAAGTTCAAAGCTCTTTACCTTACCAGCCCTTAAAAGGGCCTTTTGTGGGGCATGCCCCAAAGAATTCAGCTCTTTTGCATACAAATATAATACCCCCCCCCCATTACAACCCACCACCCACATACCCCTATTCTAAAACCACCCAAACCCCCCTTAAAAAAGCCTAACACTACCCCCCTGAAGATCTCCCTACCTTGTCTTCACCACACCGGGCCGAACTCCTGATCTGATCCGGGCGATGTCTTCCTCCAAGCGGCAAAGAAGAATTCTTCCTCCGGCGATGTCTTCCTCCAAGCGGCAAAGAAGAATTCTTCCTCCGGCGACGTCTTCCTCCAAACGGCAGCAAAGTCTTCATTCTTCCGGCGGCATCTTCAATCTTCTTTCTTCGCTCCGCCGCCGCGGAGCATCCATCCCGGCCGACGACTGAACGACGAATGAGGTACCTTTAAATGACGTCATCCAAGATGGCGCCCGCCGAATTCCGATTGGCTGATAGGATTCTATCAGCCAATCGGAATTAAGTTAGAAAAATCTGATTGGCTGATTGAATCAGCCAATCAGATTCAAGTTCAATCCGATTGGCTGATCCAATCAGCCAATCAGATTGAGCTCGCATTCTATTGGCTGATCGGAACAGCCAATAGAATGCAAGCTCAATCTGATTGGCTGATTGGATCAGCCAATCGGATTGAACTTGAATCCTATCAGCCAATCGGAATTCGGCGGACGCCATCTTGGATGACGTCATTTAAAGGTACCTCATTCGTCGTTCAGTCGTCGGCCGGGATGGATGCTCCGCGGCGGCGGAGCGAAGAAAGAAGATTGAAGATGCCGCCGGAAGAATGAAGACTTTGCTGCAGCTTGGAGGAAGACGTCGCCGGAGGAAGAATTCTTCTTTGCCGCTTGGAGGAAGACATCGCCGGAGGAAGAATTCTTCTTTGCCGCTTGGAGGAAGACATAGCCCGGATCAGATCAAGAGTTCGGCCCGGTGTGGTGAAGACAAGGTAGGGAGATCTTCAGGGGGGTAGTGTTAGGCTTTTTTAAGGGGGGTTTGGGTGGTTTTAGAATAGGGGTATGTGGGTGGTGGGTTGTAATGGGAGGGGGGGTATTGTATTTGTATGCAAAAGAGCTGAATTCTTTGGGGCATGCCCCACAAAAGGCCCTTTTAAGGGCTGGTAAGGTAAAGAGCTTTGAACTTTTTTTAATTTAGAATAGGGCAGGGAATTTTTTTTATTTTGGGGGTTTATTATTTTATTAGGGGGCTTAGAATAGGTGTAATTAGCTTAAAAATCTTGTAATCTTTTTTTTATTTTTTGTAATTTAGTTTAGTTTATTTAATTGTATTTTTAGATAGATGTTTGTAGTTTATTTAATTTATTGATAGTGTAGGTGTATTTGTAATTTAGGTTAGGATTTATTTTACAGGTAATTGGGTAATTATTTTAACTAGGTAGCTATTAAATAGGTAATAACTATTTAATAGCTATTATACCTAGTTAAAATAATTAACAATTTACCTGTAAAATAAATATTAACCCTAACATAGCTACAATGTAATTATTAATTATATTGTAGCTATCTTAGGGTTTATTTTATAGGTAAGTATTTAGATTTAAATAGGAATATTTTAGTTTATAATATGAATTAGATTAATTTAATATAAATTTAGTTAGGGGTGTTAGGGTTAGATAGAGTTAATATAGTTAATATAAATACTATAGTAACTATATTAACTATATTAACCCTAATATAATTAGGGTTAATATAGTTAATATATATAATGTAATACCTATATTAACTATAATATACTTAGGGTTAATATAGATAATATAGCTGGCGGCGGGGTAGGTAGATTAAATTATGGGTTAATCATTTTAATAGAGATGGCGGCGGTGTTAGGGGCTTACATTAGGGGTTAATAATTTTAATATAGATGGCGGCGGTGTTAGGGGCTCACTTTAGGGGGTTATAGATATAATATAGCTGGCGGCGGGGTACGGGAGCGACGGTTTAGGGGTTAATAACTTTATTAGGTTGCGGCGGGGTACGGGAGCGGCGGTTTAGGGGTTAATAGCTTTTTTATTGCTAGGATAGTGAGGGGGGATAGCGGATAGAGGGTTAGACGTGTCGGGCTATGTTAGGGAGGCGTGTTAGACGTGTCGGGCTATGTTTAGGAGGCGTGTTAGACAGTGCGGGTGATTTAGACTTTAGTCAGGTTTTATAGGCGCCGGCAGTTTCTAACGTGGCGCAAGTCACTGGCAACTCCAAAAATCTGTACTTACGCAGATTTCTGGACATCGCTGGTTTGTGAGATTTGCGCCACTTTAGCAAGTGACGGCGCCGCATATTGGATGGCTCGAGTTGCGAGCTGAAACTGCGGGCGACGTGGGTTCCCTCGCTTGCGCCGCAAACTGCGATCTATATCGGATCGCGCCCATTGTCTACTTTGTTATAAATATTGAAGGATTGCATGATAATTAAAAGTATAACAAAAATGTGAAACGGGGAAAAAAAAGGAAAAAGAAAAATGTTTTATGCAAATGCAATTTTATAAGTAGAAAAA
Source organism: Bombina bombina (assembly GCF_027579735.1). Classification (NCBI taxonomy): domain Eukaryota; kingdom Metazoa; phylum Chordata; class Amphibia; order Anura; family Bombinatoridae; genus Bombina; species Bombina bombina. The sequence continues at coordinate 606,169,852 of NC_069502.1, read as the reverse complement.
CAAATCCTGTACCCATTTAGAAATACTCCATTCTTGTTAGAGAAGGAAACTAAGGGAAAATGGACAATTGAGATTTGTATTACAACTACCACAATTCTTTGCTGTCAAACTATTACTGAGCATGTCTTAGTTTACATTTTCAGCAGTTAACTTCTATTGAGCACGCTCAAAATAGATAAAAGATAGGTGACTTAAAAGTTTAAAGGGACAGTATACACTCATTTTCATATAACTGCATGTAATAGACACTACTATAAAGAATAAGATGCACAGATACTGATATAAAAATCCAGTATAAAACTGTTTAAAAACTTACTTAGAAGCTGTCAGTTTAGCTCTGTTGAAAAGGTAGCTGGAAAGCCCACTGCAAGTGGCAAATAAGACACTCCCCCCTCCCCCTTCTTTTGCATATGAAAAGACCCTTTACACAAACAGGAGCAAGCTGGAGAAGGTAGCTGACAGTATTCTCATAAAACTTTGGGGCTTGGTTAGGAGTCTGAAAATCAGAGCAATGTTATTTAAAAATAAGCAAAACTATACATTTATTTTAAAAAAAAAACCTTTATGGGCTATATAAATAGATCATCTACAAAACATTTATGCAAAGAAAAAATGAGTGTATAATGTCCATTTAAACCCTCATGTCTCAACAGCCACTGCTTTTTTATACAACACTTAGACAATATAAGCTATATGCAGCCAAATTTCATAAACCTTGTTGCAGATGTTTTTGTTGTAGGTTTGGTTAATCATTTCCCCACTTCACATTGAAAAGTACATGCTTCCAGTTATATTATTATAATTATTGTCATTTCAAAACAATCTGGCTGAAAAATAGTGCAAGTCCTGTAGAGGAGAATGTAAGGGTTTGTTGTATTCAAAGTATCTGCAGAAACACTTTTTCAAATGGACTAGGCTCTCTCCCACCCTTATTCAAGGGTTGATTTCTGCTGCTGCCTCTTGTTTTCATAACTTCTATAGTCAGTACTGCTTTATTGTAATTTTTAGTATAGGTTGTGGTTTCAGCAGGCAAAAACAGCTATTTCAAATGACAAAATAAAAGGTAAATAAGCTATTTATTAAAAATCGAATACACTCTAGGAGCTAAAATGTATTAGGGAAAGTCTTAAACATGCTCAATGAACGCTGTTTTCAACACACTCACTGACCCTACAGATCCATCACACATAATATACAATACAAAATAAAATGACAGAGTTTAGAAATCATACTCGTAAATGCAATGCTGTACAACAAATGCAAGGTATCAATAAGTCTACTAAATAAAATTTGCATTTCATAAGTATAATACATTTGTCTTTCTTCATCAAGTAATAAAGAGGGTATAAAGAGACAATACCTAAATTAGATAAGATTGCGGAATGTACTGTAGTTTTTCACTGAAAGCACTGCTTTGCTAGGAAGGAACAAATGACTAAGCAGACATTCAGCAAACTTCATTAAAACACTATTTTTATTTTAAAGTTCCATAACAATGTCAGCACATGCCTTACTATTCTCAAATTATTGCTATTTGTAGCAGAAATGTTTACCTAAAGGTGCAGTAGTATTAACAAAGGTATTACAAATATATACAAAAATAAAAGGCATTAACTGCACTTATTACAGCGATGAAATCTGAAGAATAATCTCACTGTTATGATGCTGAAGATTTACCTTTTATCATATGGGCCAAACGGTCAACCTCCCTCCATTTTGTTATATTTGTTGATGCTTTCAAGTTGCCAGAACTGAATAAGATGCTAGTTACAATATATTTATTAAAGGGACACTGTACCCAAATTTTTTTCTTTCGTGATTCAGATAGAGCATGGCATTTTAAGCAACGTTCTAATTTACTCCTATTATCAAATTTTCTTCATTCTCTTGGTATCTTTATTTGAAATGCAAGAAAGTAAGTTTAGATGCCGGCCCATATTTGGTGATCAACCTGGGTTGTTCTTGTTGATTGGTGGATAAACTCATCCACCAATAAAAAAGTGCTGTCCAGATTTCTGAATAAAAAAAAAAAAAAGCTTAGATGTCTTCTTTTTAAAATAAAGATAGCAAGAGAACGAAGAAAATTTGATAATATGAATAAATTAGAAAGTGGCTTAAAATTGCATGCTCTATCTGAATCATGAAAGAAAAAATTTGGGTTCAGTGTCCCTTTAAGGAATATGGGCAAGGAAGGATCTGAACAAAGTTGCATACTCCGTACCAGTCATGCCCAGGAATATATAAATAAATGAAAATGGCTAAATAAGGTATTGCAACAATGTGTACATGCTCTGTAGCTGCATATTTTAGTAAAGCTCTCAGATGATTTTCAGTTTAAAAGAGTAAAAATAGATTTTAATTTGAAACAGTATTCATCATTCCAGTCACAAGCTGTTATAACCAGAGGTACTACCAAAGCAGTAATGATTTATTATTATTATTATTATTGATTGCAAAATACAAGGCTAACATATTGGCTAGAAAGAATAACCAGGTTGTATAATAAACTGTAGGAAAATACATTTGTATAATCAGTTTACTAAGACAGACAAATAATATTTATAAGAAGAAGTTTTAGATGAAGAATAGGTATCACAAAACTCTAGTTTTTCTAGAGATATGTCATTGGACGGCCCTAGATCTGCAAAGCAATGCAAATGACAATGGACATTAGTTTTAAATTCTTTTAAAACAATGACTTGGCATTCAATTTTTTTGTAATACTGTTTTTAAATTAATATATATGAGAAAGAGGGATACAAAATATAGTTCAAGATAGTGTTCTGTGTCCCACTTAGGAGAAAATACATGTATAATTAAATGGACATTAAAGACTTTGCATAAATGTTTTGTAGATGATCCATTTATATAGCCCATCTGGGAGTGTGTTTGTAACAATGTATAGTTTTGCTTATTTTTGTTAAGATTACTGCAGCTTTTACTGTATCTTTGCACTAACATTGTCTCATCATTATATGTTAAAAGTGGACAGTCAACCAAAAATATGTCCTAATTCATATATATAAAGTTGCAACCGCTTATTATTGCCAACTATAGCCCAATTTTGTAACATATATATCGTTTCCAAGTAAAAACACTTACTATTTGCGCCGCTGCCGTTTTAAAATGTCCGCCTGCCCTCTCCCTTATTTCATCACCAGCATCGTGCATGCGCCAAACACATAAACATGTATGATCGCAAAGCAACTGCAATCACAGGCAGATGATGATGATGATGCTGGTGACGAAATAGGGGAGGGGGCAGGCTGACATTTTAAAATGGCAGAGGCGCAAATAGTAAGTGTTTTTACTTGGAAACAATATATGTTACAAAATTGGGCTACAGTTGGCAATAAGCGGTTGCAACTTTATAAGTATGACTTAGGACAAATATAAGACTGTATTTGATGGGACCCTAGTTTTACTGAAAGGCAAGCAGATTCAGCTTCACTTAAAAGAAAATGTTATTCCACAATTTTGTAAACCAAAAGTTGTACCATTTGCACTTAAACCTAAAATTGAAGCAGAAATAGAAAGACTATGAAATCAGGGGAATATTGTTCCAGTTTCTAGCAGTGAATGGGCTTCCCCAATAGTTCCTGTCCTTAACCCTTAATTAATTGTCGATCAGTATCTTTTACCACGGATTGAATAATTGTTTAGTTCTCTGGCAGGTGGTGAAAAAAATACAAAAATTGACTTGCATCAAGCATACAGTTAGAGGTACATCCAGACTCCAGACACCTGTTAACTATCAACACTCACAAAGAACTTTTTCAGTATACACGGATGGTGTTTGGAATTGCCCCAGCACCTGCAGTGTGGCAACGGATAATGGATGAGATCCTGGCAAGTATTCCACATACCCACTGTATGTTAGATAACATGCTTATCACCGGTGAAAATGATGCTGCTCATAAAGCCAATGTTGAAGCTGTTTTACAGCGCCTACAGGAATTCAGACTGAAAGTAAACATGGAAAAGTATGAGTTCTTCCGTGAGAGATTAGAATGTTGTGCACGTGTAGTGGACAAGACTGGTCTCCACACGACTGCTAAAAAAATAGAAAGTGCTGGTCCATGCTCCCACCCCTGTTAATGTATCCCAGCTACGTTTTTATTTGGGGTTGCTCAATTACTATCACAGATTTTTACCAAATTTGGCTCATTTACTATATCCACTACACCGCCTTTTTGATAGTAAAAACCAGTGGGCCTGGACTGACTTATGTACACGGGCATTTGAACGCTCTAAGCAACTTCTTCTGGAATCAAGACTCCTTGTCCACTATGATCTTAAGAAGTCTTTGGTACTAGCCTGTGATGCCCAGATTGACCGGGAAGCTTTAGCAATAATTTGGGCTGTGAAGAAATTCCACATTTATATATATGGCAGACCTTTTTTCTCTGATCACGGATCATAAACCACTTTTGTCCATTCTGCACCCTCAGAAGGGTATCTCCAACTCAACTGCTGCTTGACTTCAGCGCTATGCACTTCAGCTGGTAGCTTACAAGTACTCCATTAAATATCGATGCCACAGTGATCATAAAAATGTGGATATGTTTTCAAGACTACCAATGGTACATCACATGACAGAATCAACTGAAATCATAGAAACCCCTCCACAGCCTTTAAATCTAAATTCCAAAAGTGATTGCTTCTTACACATGCTCTGATTCTACCTTACAGGAAATTAAGTCTTTTGTTCAACATGGGTGGCTTAAAGCAGTTTGCTCTGACCTTCAGCCATATTTTACAAGGAAGAAGGAAATTGTGCATGACTCAGGCTATCTGTTATGGGGGTCACGAGTAATAATTCCGACTTTACTGCAAACATTAGCATTAAAGTTACTACACAGCTCACATCAGGGTGTAGTACAAAAAAAGCAAAGAGCACGAGAATATTTTTGGTGGCCTAAATTGGATACAGATATTGCTTCTTATGTAGCTGCTTGCAATGCATGTGCACAGACACAGCGGAATCCCAGCAGAGACACCTCAAAACTTGGCTATGGCCAAATGAACCTTGGACAAGAATCCATGTTGATTTTGCAGGGCCAGTGGGTGGATGAATGTATTTGGTGGCTGTGGATGCTCATTCGAAGTGGCCAGAAGTAGTTCAAATGTCAAGTACTACAACACAACAAACCATTGTTGTTCTATCTAGTATGTTTGCAAGATTTGGACTGCCACAGACTTTAGTCTCAGACAATGGTCCACAGTTCATATCACAGGAATTTGAAACATTTCTAGCTTCAAATAACATCAAACACTGTAAGACAGCTCCATATTTCCCAGCCTCTAATAGACAGAATTACAAGCAAACCTTATCATATTACGTCATGAAATTGAAAGACAAATCATAGCTGAAGGGGTATGTCAGGAGCCGTCCAATCAGATAGAGAGATATAGTATAAGTTAGAGGAGGTATTACTACATTTATCTATGAATACGGGCACCACCGAAACGCGTCAGTGTGAGGGGGTACCTTGCCTCATACTTAGTTTTTTACATTACTATACCTGTAGGTGCATCGTTGACTATTGTTATATTTGTGCTGTTAAATACCTTTTAACTGGATGAATAAAAGGTTTTAAGAGGAGCCGGTCTGGGATTCTTTTCTTCTATTTACCTTGTATCTAAGCCTCTGCAAACTGCCCCCTTATTTCAGTTTTTTTAACAGACATTCATTTTAGCCAATCAGTGCTGACTCCTAGGTAACTCCACGGGCGTGAACACAATGTAATCTATATGACACACATGAACGCCCTCTAGTGGTGAAAAACTGTCAAAAAGCATGCATATAAGAGGCGGCCTTCAAGGTCTAAGAAATTAGCATATGAACCTTCTTGGTTTAGCTTTCAACTAAGAATACCAAGAGAACAAATCAAAATTGATGATAAAAGTAAATTGGAAAGTTGTTTAAAATTACATGCCCTATTTAAATCATGAAAGTTTATTTTGGACTTGACTGTCCCTTTAACATTAAAGCAGTAGTACTATACATGGTTTAAGGTGACTTTGGAATTCAACATTGCTGCCATATAAAGAATAAGGGACCTCACCTTGGAAGTTCAATATTGCTGCTATATAAAGAATAAGGGACTTTACCTTAAAGTTAAAAAAAATAAAAAAAATATTGGGATATTGTCATTCTGTACCCAGAGGTAGAACTTTTCTTCACTTTCTGCAATGATATTTTTTAGTGAGGTCATTTTTAAATAAAATAAAATTTTAAATTAGACAGTTACACTAAGGCACCAGTTTAACTGCAATGTGTTGGTTAACTGAAGAATAAAGCAATTTTTAATGCTTTATAATATAATTGCATTGCAAATTAGCTGCATACAAAAAAAGAAATTTTAAAATGTCCCTTGAATAAATCCGTTTCATTTTCTCTTGGTTTAACATAGAAATGTAGTAATAAAAAAGATGCAATGCTCATACTAATGTCTTACATTCAGAATAAACAGCTTTGCAGACTGAGAAAGCCTAGGGGGCGGGTTTGAAAAAATCTCTGAGAGCCAGTCAACAAGCAATGTGCTGCTGCTTTGCAGCGCTACTGCATATTTGACTGCTTACTTCAAACAGCACTTTGCTCTGGATGCACTGTGTTAAGGAAAACTTACACACTGCAACCAGAGCACAGCTCTGTTTGAAGAGAACAAACTGATGTGGAGCAGCAATACAAAGTTCAAGCACTAACAGTTCCTGCATGTGTCCTGTTCTTTCTGCAGACATGCTGCATTTTCTGCGATGACATCTCAGATCACTGTATGTTCTGCCTTGGGAAATCTGTATAGCAAGCACTTGGAAAAACATAACTCCCGAGATATTTATATTTGCCTACTATGTTTTTAAAAACAACTAAGGCTTGTGGAACATTTGCCTGAGCTTAATTTTTTCAAAAGGACACCTATTGAATTTGAGACACTTGAACGTCTATACTTTACATTTGGAGCCAGTATAACTGGAGACTCTCTATAAAGTTACTTAATTTTTGCTGATTAAAAATACCACTGCCTGGACATATCTTTGTCCCTACTATATTTCATATAATTCAATATTGTTAATATCTATGTATGCTTGTGTGCTGGTACAAATATTCTTTAAATGTGCTCTTATAGGTACATATATAACTAAATACCTACAGGGAATGTCTATATATAGCCAAGTATCTGTGATAGGCTTTTGTCATATAATATTGGTAAATAAGTCTATTTTTTGGGTTATAATTATAGACATTGGAATATGAAATACTGGTTTCAAATATATTACTTTTCTCTGTATTCAGTTAACAGTTAGGAATATACAGATCCTTAGCAAGGATATAAAGGGTTAAATCTGCCTTACTAACTGTGTCTTAATAAAGTTGGGTATAAACAGCTTAAAAGCGCAGGTAGGAAGCGAATATCTAAGTCAGGCACTTAAATATTTGAAAATAAGCTCATGGACTGTTTTTTAATGTGAACCTACACATAGTTGTATAAACAGAAGTGTATACATACATATGTATATACTGTATATATATATATATATATATATATATATATATATATATATATATGTTATGAATGTTTCAGAAGTAAAACTATAGATGCTTAGTAATCTACATAGGCCTATACTGCTTTTGGTGGTTTAATACTTATGTAACGCTATTTGCTTAGATTCGGCTGAATCCCTTATTGTCAAATAGTGGTATAATATTCAGAGGGCATACAAATAAGACTATAAAGAGATAAGCTACGGCTTAAACCTCTAAGTAAGATACATCTATAACTACTGCTGTGATTTAATGTTCATTAACACTGTTGACTAAAATTAACACTGCAGACTAAAATTAAGACTATATGGCTGGTTAGGCCTAAAAAAATAGCTCTATAGCCTATTATTAGTTGGTTTTGATTAAGATAGCTGGGTATATAAAGTTGCTCAGCAGGCTTCAAAGGACTAAACTGAACATGAAACATCCAATTTGTTCTGCAATTTAAAAAAGGGAGGGGGAAAAAAAGTCTTTAGGACCAAAAACACAAATGCACATTATTTAATCTAGTTCACAGAGATTGGGTGTTATTATTAATAGCCGTACGTATTATTGCTATTTTTTTTTTTTTTACACATTTTGTATGGATAAATATATAACTAATAGCAAATTGAATTAATCAAATATGACTTCTAGAAGTAAAAATAATGGGGGGAAAAGGTAATAAATCCTCACTTGAGAGCCCTACTGGGTTTCATGAAGGGGATAATGCGCAGAACACAAATAATGAGGACTTAATAAAACAACTGGATGCATTTTTTACGCTCAAATTTGACTTAATTCAAAATAATATGACCTTACTAACAAATGAGGTAAAACAATTTGCTGCTAGACTTTCACATGCAGAACAAAGAATTTCAGACGTAGAGGACAGAGAGATACAAAGAGACTAAATTACGCATTCTATGTCAGAACAAATAGAGGTTATGAAAGCAAAATTAGATGACCTGGAAAATAGGACAAGAAGGAATAATCTTCAAATAATAGGCCTAACTGAGGAAATAACTGAAAAAGATCTTAAAAGATTTGTGTAGGTAGAACTAATGAACTAACTTAATATTAAAGCTGAAGAACAGGCAATAGTAGTTGAACGAATACACAGAATAGGCCCAGAAAGGAAGGCGTCTGATGGAACAAAAATTAATAGACCGTCATTATGAAACTCTTACATTTTCAAGATAAGTAAAAAATCATGAGTGCTTACAGGAAAGCAAATAATGAGATTAATTATAAGGGAAAACAATTATTAATGTTTAATGATTACTCAATAGAAAGATCCAATAAAAGGTGCATTATGGCACCATTATGCACAAAGTTAATACAAGAAGGTTGGAGAGCGAGGTTACTATACCCAGCAAGAATATACCCTCCCTCTCCCCCCTCCCTCCTCATTATCCGACGGGGGTTTACATATTTCTTGTCCGTCATTTAAGTGTATTAACTTATATATAAAATAAATGTGTTTTTTTTATTATTTCATGGAATATAGGCGGCATTACATCACCTATTAATATGTATGCTAAATATATATATTAAAAAAAAAATCCAGATAATTGGAAGAAATATGTTCGAGTTAAACAAAATAATTTAATTTTGAGCATAAAATATATCTCTAAAGAAAATATGAAAAAGTGTTCCCATTATAACAGATTTGGTAACAAATCTGGTAAATTTTTAGCACACATAGTGAAAAACCAAAAATCATCTACATTCATAACTAAAATAGAAAAAAAAAGGAGCCATACGGACTAATCTAGCAGAATTTTACTCAGCACAACCAATTGATGAGACTGTGGGGCCACTGCTCCATAACTTTTCCACCTGCTCTGAGGCAGCGGACAGAAATCAACCTGATCGAATACTTTCGGGTTGATTGATACCCCCTGCTAGCAGCCAATTGGCCGCAAATCTGCAGGGGGCGGCATTGCACTAGCAGGTCACAAGAACTGCTAGTGCAAAGCTCTATTTTCTCCATTTGTAAGTACGAGTTGTACTTAAGTCGGATGTCTGTAACCAAGGACTGCCTGTATTTTATATCCCTTTTAATATATGGGTACAATCGGTTAAAAAACAAAACAAATCCAGTGCAAAACATATATGTTTCAGCAAAGGTGGACAAGTGAATTAGATGTGGCACTGGATACTTATATGCAGGAGCAGAAGCTATTAGAATGCCCAGCCGTTTATCTTGCTATTAAGATTTCTAGCTGTGAAGGGAAACATACTTTATAATATAATGCACAAAAAAAGCCCCCAAAGATATTGAGTAATTTCTCTCCATGCTGGTATTTGATCAGCAGGCCCATAGAAACAGCAGATCTCTCCTATTCTGCTGCTCACATTATAATCACTTACAACTAACAGGCATTATGGTAGAGCAGCAAACTGAAAAACCTAAAAGCTTTTACAAATTAATAATATATGAATATTCTGAGAATTGTAGTAGTACTAGCAGCAAGAACAATGTAACTTCTAGTTACCGGGAACATTTTTTTGCTCTTTCAGTGTTATGGACTGAGAAGAAATATTGCACTTTGATGTTTATGAATTGATTTATTCTAATCAAATATTTCACTGCTATTAGATGTTTTAATTGTGTTTATTCAAGATTAATTAATCAATGGTTTAGATACTTGGAATCTATAATACAATTAGGAGTCATCCCTGCCAAGATCATTTTATACATATATATTTATTATTTACTCCAATTTTACTGTGCCTATCTACAACCATCTTCCTGTTTAAAAAAAAAAATATATATATATATATACACACATACACACACATACATATATATATATATATATATATATATATATATATATATATATATATATACATACACACACACACATATACATACATATATATATATATATATATATATACATACACACACACATATATACATACACACACACACACACACACACACACATTATGATGGCCAAAAGTATATGGACATCCCTACTAATTATTAAGTTCATATGTTTCAGCCACACCCATTGCTAGCAGATGCATAAACTTCAGCACATAGCCATGAAACCTCCATAGACAAACATTGGAATTACAATGGGACGTACTGAAGAGCTTAACAATTTTAAAAAGGGGTACTGCCTTATTATATCAAAAGCAAAACAAAAAAACGGTGTTAAAAAAGATTTCTAAATAACGATCTCTAAACACTGACCTCTAAGAAATAGCAGTGTAGCTCACTAAAAATATAATCATACAAATATGGTAAATATAAAAGGTACTAAAAATATATCAAAACATATACACATAAAAATGGTTTATTTTTTATCAGTTTTATTATATTTACACTCCTCTTAGGATCTATATCAGATAATTAATTATTATAATGTACATTTTAGTAGGGGTTTGTAAGGTTCTTATTACAAATAATATAATGTAACATTTAGTTGTTTGTAATTTTAAATTTAATTTTAAGAAATTTTCCTGATTATTTTAGGGAAAATATAACTGTTATATGTATTCGGCACGATGTTATGGTATATATTGGTTCGATGTATTTTAATATTGTCTATATGTGATGAATATTTTTATGATCCAAGTACTACTAAGGACAGTTTAGTAGAATTAAGTGACTTTAGCCAATAGGATTGTATATCAGGCTATAAATGCCACTGTCTAAATAGTCCTTAATTATCCCTTGACAAAGTCTGAACGATACTGGATGAAACGCGTAGGGTGTATTCTTTTGGCCAAACAGTGAACCTGTAGTGTGATCACAGAAGAAGAGCGGGTAGTTGGAACAGTCTGTAACTTCAGATCGAGTCAGAAGCAGCGTGTTCGAGCTGACTACTCCAGATCACTATAGTGCTACGACTTTGGAGTTCAACCGAAAAGGATTTTTTTAAGTGTTTGCTTTATACATACTTCTTGTAAGTATGTTTTTATGTATGCATGGGATTGTTTATTAAATTCTTTACTTGAATCGTGGGTTGCGTTGTATTCTTTTTTCCATTGCCTTATTATATCTGTTCCAGCCAACTGTAAGTGCTATTATTGTAATGTGGAAGCGTAGTTGCAAACTACACAAAATCATAGAGCAGGCTGCCGAGTGCTAAAGCACATATCATGTATAAAATTGCCTATTATCTGTTGCATCTCTCACTACAGAGTTCCAAACAACCACTGAAAGCAACATCAGCACAAGAAGTGTGTCAGGAGCTTCATTAAATCAGTTTCCATGGCTGAGCAGCTGTACATAAGTCTCACATCAACATGCATAATGCCAAAGGTGGTGTAAAGAACACTACCACTGGACCCTGGAGCAGCAGAAAAGTAACTGCATCTAGGAACGAAACGCGTTGTCAGGGTATCTGTGAAGTGGCCTTAAATCAACTACAGATACATAGAATCTAATATTTCATTTTAGCAAAAATCTAATTTGATATGAATTAGTCTCACTATAGCCTCAACCCCCTTTTTCCTGATTAACAGAACATATGAGAACAAAGGAACTTAGGAACTTACATCTGTAAAATCTCAGGATGGCACAGACCACCTGCTGTGACTAGAATACACATTACAAGCCAGAATGTCCCAATTATCCATTTCAAAGGAGGCCTGTGTAAAGATTTTGTTTCCCTATCTGAAAAACCAGTCGCTCCATCTGTAAAAATAGCGGAATGTACAGACATACTCAGAGGAAATAGCCCTTAGCATATAGGTGATTAATTGTCCCATTCTAAGCCCCCAATGTACATCTCCCAGACGATCTGGCGTTTCAAGTCTCTGTATGACATGGGAAACTAGATCTCAGATAAAATAATTATGCCTAATTTTCATGTAGTTTAAGATACTCAAATGGATATATATATATATATATATATATTCAGACACATATTAAATATGAACATATGAATCTGGGAGATTGTCTATGCCTAAGAAAGGTAATATGGGAAGCTGAAAGCCTAAGAATCAAGGTTTCAACATGTCTTAACATATGTATTTTTGAAAACATAGAAGTCTTAAGGATTCGAAGTTTGAACAAATCATATATATATATATATATATATATATATATAGTTTTCAAACATTAAATATGTGCCTCAACTATTAAACAATAGGTACAAATAAATAGATATGAGATTGTCTATTTGTATAACATTAAATATGAATATTTGCTGAATTTAATAAGTAGCTATACAGTCAATTTAACTTGTCCAATTTATTTCAAAATGAATAATCTATTCTTTTATTTTTCAGGCATCTGACAAGTGCATGTGTAGTTGGTGCTGTAAATTGTGTTATATATTTTTGTGCAGTCAGCAAGATGCAACTTTAAGGGCATCTTCTAAAATATTATGATAAATATATCATACCTAGTCTTGAAATACTCAGGATAAATAGTATGACATAATCCAATACACATGGAACATATGACTTATTAATACTAGAAAATATAGTATTATTGAATAAAAATATATATCAACATTATTTACTGTTAGCAGTTTAAAAATGAAACTGTTTGTCTTGTCTGCTACTCCCGATTGCCTAAATCCAGCATTACAGCCAAAAGGCATTTGGCTGTTGAAAATTAAATTTCCCCGTAGCCAATCAGAGTAAAGGGTTTATCCAAATCTATCGAATGATTAAGACATGGGGAGGAGTTTTGTCTCAGACAAAAACTCCCTGCAGAGAAAGAGAAAGGAGTTTGGTGGAAAAAAATTTGGTTGGTGACTGTTTTGCAATCCTGCTGTTGCCATTTTTGCTTATAGAGAGACCAGAGTGCGAACATAGTTTTCTGTAACACAAATATGTTGGGACACTCTTTGTGGATAAGAGACTATCAAGATTAATTGTCTTACAAATGGGCATAATTCTCCTAAAACATATGACGATAGACATATTTGGATATTAACGAAATTCTCAAACTGGTGACCTAGTAAAACATAAGAAATTGTTAAATATATATATAATATTTTAAATCAAAGGTATTTGGTAACAACAACTAGATTGCAGTTAGTAATTTTAAAAGGGCACAATTTGTATTTTAAGCTCATGTTCATAGTCCTGTGTAGTTTAACTAGTCATATTTAGTGCTAAGTAATTTATATTTGCAACTATATATTTTAGAATTTGCTTTATTGTAGCTAAATTAGGTTATTTCAGTTCAGATAAATTGGCATATCAATTGGAGGTTAAAGTATTTTGTTATATTGTCTAACTAAGCATTGTTAAGTTAACGGTCCATATTCTGGTATTTAATTGTGGTATTTAATGCGATTCATTGTGAGTAAGGTTGATTTTAAAAAGGTATATATATTTTTTTATGCTCTTTGTATAGAATATTGTAACAGTTTAAGTGTGTATCATTTGATTCATAATCTGGTTTCTATAAAAATAATTCAATGTGTCTATAAATTTTAACTAATCTAAAGAATTTAGGAATTAAATATTGATTTGAATTGTTTTGAATATGCATTTTAATTGGAGGTTATTTTAAAGAATAATTATTAAATAAATTGTATTATAACCCTGCTATATACTGACAGCATTGAGGATTTTTGTCCTGGTGAAGCTTCCGTACCTGCAGCTCTATAGAGTAACTTTTAGCCGAGGGACTGATTTTGTATATAAATGTTATCTTAATTTTAAACCATTCATTGGTTTGGTTTACTTCTTTCCCTACACCTCATGGTATGCTGTACTGGAGTCTTGATCAGGGAGTGGAATTGAAGGACAGCATATCAGATGCCTTAATATAACTCATGTCTGGTTAGCGCACAAGAAGAATTAGTGTACTCCTATTGGGTTTGCGCTCATAAGTTCCGACAGTAGTCTAATTCTTCATGTGCGCTAAGCCGACATGAGTTATATTAATTGTGAGTTACGTATATATTAAATATAAGATGTTGAAAAGTATAAATAATGTAAAATCCATAGAATATGTGTATATAAATATATATATTCCAAGGCAGAATGTTATCCAGGACAGGGAAACATATGTAATGGAAGCATTGCGCTTATTAGGGGATGCTGAAACCTATAACAAATTAAAAAGCGATCCAACCAATATATTTTTGAAAGATCTTGATACATTGTTGAGAAATGGTTTGGATGATAAAATAATAACGAATGATGAATTTAAATTCTTATATCAGGATCATCCAAAGATTGCAACAATGTACCATTTACCTAAAATACATAAAACGCTTATAAATCCTCCAGGTAGGCCCATAGTCTCTGGGATTGATTCCCTTACTGCCAATATCTCTAGTTATGTGGATTATTTTTTAAACCCACTGGTTCTAGACTTGAAGTCACATTTAAAAGATAGTATACATCTAATACATGAATTAAAGAATGTAGAGTGGAAAGAAGGGATGTATTTAATTACATGTGATGTCGCATCCCTATACACTATAATTAAACACGATTTAGGTGTAGAGGCATGTAAATACTTTTTAGGTAAAAAAGGTACGTTCCCAAATAAACAAATACAATTCCTTGAAAGATGTATCAGATATGTGTTAGAGCATAATTATTTTATATTTGATAAAACATTTTACCACCAAAAATGCGGTACGGCAATGGGGACGAAATTCGCCCCATCATATGCAAATCTGTTTATGGGACTGTTTGAGGATTGATTAATTTGGAATGAAGGCAATATTTTTAAAGATCAGATTATATTTTATAAGCGCTTCATTGATGATGTGTTTATGATTTGGGGTGGGCCTGAGGATGAAGCTAAAAAGTTTTTAGAGTACTTAAATTTTAATGAGTATAATGTAAACCTGGTTAGCAACATCCAAACTCAATGTATTGATTTTTTAGATTTAAGTATATTTATTGAAAACAATGAGATTTTAACTAAGAACTTTAGAAAAGATAGCAATGGCCTGCTTCATGCGAAAAGTGGACATTACAGTAAATGGATAAAAAAACATCCCTAAAAGCCAGTTTACAAGAATTAGGTGTAACTTTTCAAAAATCACTGATTATAAACAAGAGGCTGACATTTTACGTAAAAAAAAATTATCACGATCATATAATGAGACAGATCTCTCCAAAATAATGTCTTCTGTTGAAATGGATGATAGGGAAAAGTTACTTAGAAATAAGAAAAAAGTAATAGATGTAAATAAAAATCCACCAACAGTAAAATTTATAACTCAGTATGGGGAGGGAGTGAATAAAGTTAAGGGGGTCCTCAATAAATATTGGTCGGTGCTAACTAGTGATCCTCTACTGAACAAAGTACTTGACAATAGACCTAATTTGGTTTTCAAAAAGAATACTAATCTAAAGAATTTAGTTGCCCCAAGTAAACTCAGAGATGTAAACAAACCAAATAGAGACCCAAAAACTAACAGCCAAAATTTTTTTTTTAAACTAAATGGGACATATAAATGCAATAAATCTCGCTGCCCAATTTGTAAGAACATTAGTTCACAAAGATCAGTAATCAAATCAAATACAACGGGACAGGAATTTAAAGTAAAAATTTTTATCACCTGTAAAAGTGTATATGTAGTATATTTACTAGAGTGTGGGTGTGGCCTACAGTATGTGGGCCGGACCAAAAGATTTCTATCAAAAAGGTTTAGTGAACATATTGCAAATATTAAAAAACCACTTTTGAAACATAGTGTCCCTAGACATTTTTCAGATAAACATAATTGTGATCCTTCAAGTCTGACCATAAAAGGGATAGAAATTGTTCCCAAAGATCCTATGGGGGGTGATCGCTTATTAAAATTGAGAAGGAAGGAAACTTTTTGGATCTACAAATTAGGTATCCTCGCTCCCAAGGGTTTGAATGTAGATATAGACATTACAGCATTTATATAGTGTTCAAATAAATACTATTAGGATTGAAGTATAGTAGTATTAATCTTTTCTAGTAAGGTGGTCATGTTTTAGAATAAATAGAAATCCCCATTTTTTTATATTTCATACTTTTATTTTTTATCTATGATTTTATAGTAGATAAAAATATATTTTTATAAATGACCTAATCCTATACTTTTTGAATGAATTTTCTTAATGTTTTTCAAAAAAACTAATTTTAATTTGATTTTAAATATGAACATGTATTTTAATAGAATTCAAAAGTTGGATTGACGTGTACATATCAACATACAGTTGAAATTAATTTTAATATATTTATGAAATAGAGAAAAAACATTTATATCATATTATTTGTTTTATAGTCAATTGAATGTTTTTATGCACATTGTCAATTTTTATGCACAGTGTCAATTTTTAAAATATATGTTTTTTAATTTGATGTGGTGTTTTTAAATCATGTATTGTATCAAATATTGCAACTGAATGTGTTATATAGGATGTCATGATTATTGTGTATTTTAAATCTCGTGCTATTTATATATAATGTATTATATTATACACCGCAATGTATAGGTATATTGCCCGAAGCTTAAACAAAAGGATATTATTAAATATAGCATAGTTTCTATTTGAAGGGACTCTTTTGGACAGCAGGGGGCACTATTATTACACTAGTATAAATAGGAGCCTTTGATAAGCATTTGGTACTCTTGAGAAAGCCGCCAGAGGAGGCGGGGAAACGCGTTGAGGCGCCGAATGCTTGAACTTTGATGTGAACTATTTGACAGCTGATAGAGGAGAAAGGTGTGATCAAAATATCGCGGTAAAAGAGATCGGGTGGTGACGTCACACGCCGACTCGTGCAAAGACACAGCCGTGAGAGAAACGCCAGAGTACTCCTTATCTATGAATATATGCGTGTCAATAAAAATTGTTGTTGGATCTCACACTATTGCAGTTCCCTTTTCATCTTGCGCTCCAGATTTTTTCTGCCTTGGATTATTCTACTCGGCTGCAGGACAAACAGCCAACCCCCTGTGAGCAGCAGTTCTAAAGATGACTGAACTACAGTGTGTAACACTGGAGGGTACCTGTTATATTTGGAAAAAGCTATAGCCCATGGACACTAAGGACATTTTTCATTAAGAACATTGTAAATTCAATTTATTACAAGTGTGCACTAATATTGACAACATATTGATCCCTTTTATTACTCATATTATTGTTTGAAATAAGCGCTTTTAGTTTAATATATATATATATATATATATATATATAAATAAATAAAAACAGTATCTATACTTATTAATATTTGTATAAATATTTTATATTTAATATTTCAATAACGCGCCTTAAGATAACTAATTCTTCACGTGCGCTAACCCAGCACCACCTTAGACCTAAAGCATGAAGCCCAAAGCTCATAAAAGATATTTTACAATCCTATGCTCTTCACATAGAATTATATATATGTTATATCTATATATATATATATATATATATATATATAGAGCAAACTCCTTGAAGTGAATCCACCCTCCTGGGCGGTCTGCCTGGGTGTAAAAATGAAGTAAATATATATCGCAAATGAATGCACTCTCAGGGCTTCTTAATAGTGAGTCAAAAAATAATTTATTGACGTTTCGGGGGTTCAAACAGACCCCTTCTTCTGAAGAAGGGGTCTGTTTGAACCCCGAAAAATCAATGAATAATATATATATATATTGTTAACATAAAAAATATATGTATACCTATAAATGAATAAATATATAGGTATATAAAAATATATATATATATATATATATATATATATATATATTTAATAGAAATATAAATTTTCCTGTATGTGAAAAACATTGGTATGTTAAATATTTACAGTAAATACACATTAAAACACATTATTAAATATTATTATAGAATTATTATTTAGACACACCCACATATATATATATATATTAAAGTTCTTTGCAGTCAAATATATGGCCATATACCTTTCAACCCTTGTTTGTATAAGTGTAACATGTATTTATGTTGTGTTTGGTGCAACTTTTTTTTCTTTCAATCCCTAACCCTTTATATGGAGGTCTTTAGTCACGCTAACCCATCATGAATTAAATTAGAATGCGCTCAAACATGTTTACTTTCAACTTTAAATACACGTGCAAGTTAACGTGCTTGCTATATATTCGGATATTGCTCGAGCATGCCACTTGTAATCTAACTCATTATGAAATAAACTTGAAACAACTTAATCTAGTAAAAAAAAAAAAAAAAGAATTTATGCTTACCTGATAAATTTCTTTCTCTTGTGATTTATCGAGTCCACAGATTTATCCATACTTGTGGGACATTCTCCTTTCTAACAGGAAGTGGCAAAGAGAGCACCCACAGCAGAGCTGTCTATAAAGCTCCTCCCTTAGCTCCACCCCCCCAATCATTCAACCGAAGGCTAGGAAGAAAAAGGAGAAACTATAGGGTGCAGAGGTGACTGTGACTGAAGTTTTTCAAATAAAAATATACTACCTGTCTTAAATAGACAGGGCGGGTCGTGGACTCAATACATCACAAGAGAAAGAAATTTATCAGGTAAGCATAAATTCTGTTTTCTATTGTAAGATGTATCGAGTCCACAGATTCATCCATGCTTGTGGGATACCAATACCAAAGCTTTAGGACACGGATGAAGGGAGGGACAAGACCGGTACCTTAAACGGAAGGCACCACTGCTTGAAGAACCTGTCTCCCAAAAATAGCCTCCGAAGAAGCAAAAGTATCGAATTTGTAAAATCGGGAAAAAATATGAAGCAAAGACCAAGTCGCCGCCTTACAAATCTGTTCAACAGAAGCCTCCTTTTTAAAAGCCCATGTGGAAGCCACTGCTCTAGTAGAATGAGCAGTAATTCTTTCAGGAGGCTGCTGGCCAGCAGTCTCATAAGCCAAACAGATGATGCTTTTCAGCCAAAAAGAAAGAGAGGTAGCCGTAGCCTTTTGACCTCTCCGCTTACCAGAATAGACAACAAACAATTAATGATGATGTTTGACGGAAATCTTTGGTTGCTTGTAAGTAGAACTTTAAAGCACGAACCACATCAAGATTGTGCAACAGACGTTCCTTCTTTGAAGAAGGATTAGGACACAGCGAATGAACAATTTCCTGATTGATATTCCTATTAGAAACAACCTTAGGAAGGAATCCAGGTTTGGTACGTAAAACCACCTTATCTGCATGGAAAACAAGATAAGGTGGAGTCACACTGTAAAGCAGATAACTCAGAAACTCTTCGAGCCGAAGAGATAGCTACTAAAAACAGAACTTTCCAAGATAGAAGCTTAATATCTATGGAATGCATAGGTTCAAACGGAACCCCTTGAAGAACTTTAAGAACTAAGTTTAGGCTCCATGGCGGAGCAACAGGTTTGAATACAGGCTTGATTCTGACTAAAGCCTGACTAAACGCTTGAACATCTGGGACATCTGCCAGACGCTTGTGTAAAAGAATAGACAATGCAGAAATCTGTCCTTTTAAGGAGCTAGCTGATAATCCCTTCTCCAATCCTTCTTGGAGAAAAGACAATATTCTAGGAATCCTAATCTTACTCCATGAGTAACCCTTGGATTCACACCAATGAAAATATTTGCGCCAAATCTTATGATAGATTTTCCTGGTGACAGGCTTTCTAGCCGGAATCAGGGTATCAATGACCGACTCAGAGAAACCACGCTTTGATAAAATCAGGCGTTCAATCTCCAAGCAGTCAGATGCAGAGAAATTAGATTTGGATGCTTCAAAGGACCTTGGATTAGAAGGTTCTGCCTCATTGGCAGAGTCCACGGTGGAACCGATGACATGTCCACTAGGTCTGCAT
The DNA here is from genome assembly GCF_027579735.1 of Bombina bombina. Lineage (NCBI taxonomy): Eukaryota > Metazoa > Chordata > Amphibia > Anura > Bombinatoridae > Bombina > Bombina bombina. Next base: position 606,149,613 of record NC_069502.1, on the reverse strand, counting down.
ACCAAGTCCTGCGTGGCCACGCAGGTGCTATCAGAATCACCGAAGCTCTCTCCTGCTTGATTTTGGCAACTAGACGTGGGAGGAGAGGAAACGGTGGAAATACATAGGCCAGATTGAAGGACCAGGGCATTGCTAGAGCATCTATCAGTACCGCCTGGGGATCCCAGGACCTGGACCCGTAACAAGGAGGTTTGGCGTTCTGCCAGGACGCCATCAGATCCAATTCTGGTGCGCCCCATAGCTGAGTCAGCTGGGCAAATACCTCCGGATGGAGCTCCCACTCCCCCGGATGAAAAGTCTTACGACTTAGGAAATCCGCCTCCCAGTTCTCTACCACTGGGATATGAATTGCTGAGAGATGTCAAGAGTGATCCTCTGCCCATTGGATTATTTTGGTTACCTCCATCATCGCTAGAGAACTCTATGTTCCTCCTTGATGATTGATATAAGCTACAGTCGTGATGTTGTCCGACTGAAATCTGATGAATTTGGCCGCAGCTAGCTGAGGCCACGCCTGAAGCGCATTGAATATCGCTCTCAGTTCTAGAATGTTTATCGGGAGGAGAGTTTCCTCCCGAGACCATAAGCCCTGTGCTTTCAGGGAGTTCCAGACTGCACCCCAGCCTAGCAGGCTGGCATCTGTCGTTGGTATGAGCCACTCTGGCCTGCGGAAACACATTCCCTGAGCCAGGTGGTCCTGAGACAACCACCAGAGAAGAGAATCTCTGGTCTCCTGGTCCAGATGCAGTTGAGGAGATAAATCTGCATAATCCCCATTCCACTGTTTGAGCATGCATAGTTGCAGTGGTCTGAGGTGTAGGCGGGCAAAAGGAACTATGTCCATTACCGCTACCATGAGTCCGATTACCTCCATACACTGAGCCACTGATGGCCGAGGAATGGAATGAAGAGCTCGGCAAGTGGTTAAGAGTTTTGATTTTCTGACCTCCGTCAGAAATATTTTCATTTCTACCGAGTCTATCAGAGTCCCTAGGAAGGAAAAACTTGTGAGAGGGAAGAGAGAACTCTTTTTTATGTTCACCTTCCACCCGTGAGATCTCAGAAAAGCCAACACGATGTCCGTGTGAGACTTGGCTAGCTGGAAAGTCGACGCCTGAATTAAGCTGTCGTCTAGATAAGGCGCCACTGCTATGCCCCGCGGTCTCAGATCCGCCAAAAGGGACCCTAGCATCTTTGTGAAAATTCTGGGAGCCGTGGCCAACCCGAAGGGAAGGTCCACGAACTGGTAATGCCTGTCCAGAAAGGCGAATCTGAGGAATTAATGATGATCTCTGTGAATAGGGATGTGTAGATACGTATCAGGTTCCTTGGTTATTTGAATCACAACTGCAGAGTCTAAATAAATTATATTTGTTTCACAACTGAAGTACAGGCTATTATATCAGCATAGACTGTTTTACTCAGGGTGATTTTTATAAGGGAGGGCAGTAAGTCTTTATATGGTTATATATTATTGTTATACCATATAAATATTTAGAGACTGAAAGTAAGTATTAGTATTAATAACAACTTTGACATTGGTTGTGCTCAAACCCAAATGAGAGAGATAGTGTTCATTGTAATAAGCACTGAAACGTGAGAGATGTGAGACACACAGACTGCAGCTGCTGACAGGGGCGTGACCGGCTGCGAGACACAGCACACTGAATAATGCTTGCAGCGTGTATATGTGAACACAGACCAGTGAGTGTTATAGGTGCTGTGAGACACGCTGAGTTGTAAGGAGCTGTATGGCACGCTGAGATGAATGAAGCTGTGTGACATCACGTAAAGTCCGTTACTGTCTGGTATGAGAATGAATCAAAGAAAGTTTATAAAATTAAATGAAACATACGTTGCAAAACATAGTAATATCTGAGAGACAAAGTCAATTTAGATAAGTTCAAGAGAAAACATGATATTTGAAATTAGCCGTTACTTTAGGCATCCAAGGAAAATTAGATTTGATACAAATACCGTAGCGGTAGTAGGTAGAATCCTCCTGTTGGAAATTAAGTAGCAATTCCTGTAGAGATGTGGAGTTGAAATAAATTAATACTTCTTGGAATAGCAAACTTCAGGATGAATGAGACTAGTTGTTATTAGTCCCTTTATGAGACCAAACTGCAGCTGGTATTTGTAATCCCAAATGTTAAAGTAGTTGAAGTAAATCTTCTTTTGATAAGAATATAGCTTATAAGAAACAGAGCACTGGTTTCAGCAAACAATACTCAACAACTAAGCACTTGTTTGAGGCGGGGTGATGCCTTAAGTACAGGTGAGGAAGGTGAGTTGAGGCAAAAAGTAAAAGCAGGACTGGAATCCTTACAGATCCCCCCCCCTCAAGCAAGCCGACCACGGGTTGAAATTTAGGTCTACTTGGATAGCGTCTATGGAAACGAGCAATAAGCTTTGGAGCATTAATGTGTGCATGAGGTTCCCAAGTGTCATCCTCTGGGGCGAACCCTTTCCATCGGACCAGATACTGTAATTCTCCATTATAATGTCTTGAGTCCAAAAGATCATAAACTTCATAGACATCAGTGCCCAATTGAATAGGAGAAGGGGGTAGAAGAGGTACATCAGGCTTATCTCCCAAGTAGGGTTTCAATAATGATACATGGAAAGTTGGGTGGATGGGTAAAGAATCAGGTAGGTCAAGCCGGACGGCATTTTCATTGATGATGTGTAGAATTTTGAATGGGCCAAGGAACAACCCAGCCAATTTTTTACTTGGTAAGTGCATTTTAATGTTTTTGGAAGATAACCAAACATAGTCCCCTATGGAATATTTCGGAGAAGCTCTACGACGTAAATCATAAAATTTCTTCTGAGAAGCCTGAGCTTGTTTGATGTTATCACGTAAGTGTAGGAAATTTTCAGCTATGTTTTGTGTTAACACATCAACAGATGGTGAGTCATGTGTAGAGGTCGTTTGGATAGTGAATCTTGGATTAAAACCATAATTGGCGAAAAAGGGAGAGTAATTTGTAGTGCTGTTAATGGTATTATTATAGGCAAATTCAGCCATAGAGAGAAAAGAAGTCCATTTTGATGATATGAGCAATAGCAACGTAGATATTGCTCAAGCCACTGATTGAGTCTCTCAGTTTGGCCGTTAGTCTGAGGGTGGAAGGCTGTGCTTAACCTTTGATCGATTTGGAGTGCTTTAGTGAGTGCTTTCCAGAAGCGTGAGGTGAATTGGGTTCCTCTATAAGTAGTTATAATGGAGGGTAACCCGTGGTATCGTACAATGTGGTTTAGAAATAAGTATGCTGTTTCAATGGAAGTGGGTAACTTGTGGTAAGGAATAAAATATGCCATTTTAGTAAAATGATCTGTAACAACTAAAATGGTAGTTTGTCCAGAACTAGGTGGTAAATCAACTATAAAATCCATTCCCAAATGAGACCAAGGAGATTCTGGTACTTCCAGAGGAATTAAATAGCCATAGGGAGGTCTCCTTTCTGGTTTTGATACTGTACAGGTTGTACAATGTTGTATATATTCCTTTATACTGGTTTTCATCGATGGCCACCAGTAACTTCTGGAGATGAGCTCATGTGTACGTTTGATACCTGGATGACCAATTAGTGGAGGGTCATGATGATCTTTGATTATTTTCTGTCTGAAACGTTCTGGAATATATAGTTTAGAACCATGAAAGTAAAAACCATTCTGGAGGCATAGGCTATCTAGTAGGGTTTGGTCTTCTGAAGATAGATCAGATTGGTATTCCTTATCCTGTTGAGATAGGATAGCAAGGAAGCGAGTAGGGGGAAGAATGCTAGTAGGAGAGTCTTCTTGTACAGGTCTTGAATCTCGTCGAGAGAGTGCATCTGCCTTCCCATTTTTTGATCCCGGCCTGTACATGATTTGAAAATTGAAACGACTAAAGTAGAGACTCCATCTCACTTGACGTCCAGATAAAGTTTTGTTATTTTGTAGATATTCCAAATTCCGGTGATCAGTGTAAATCACTATAGGTAGGGAGGTACCTTCAAGAAGATGTCTCCAGAATTCAAAGGCTCTTTTAATGGCTAGAAGTTCCTTGTCCCCAATGGAATAATTGATCTCTGCTGAAGTCATAATTTTTGAATAGAACCCAACTGGGTGTAGTGGTTCTTTAGGAGACTGTCTTTGGGAGAGGACAGCGCCAAGAGCATAATCTGAAGAATCCACCTCTAGGGTATATTGAAGGTTTGGATCAGGATATTTCAGAATGGGAGCAGATGAAAAGGAATTCTTCAGGAAGCTGAACGCATCATCCTGTTCTTTAGTCCACTGGAAAGAGCAATTAGCACTAGTTAATTTAGTCAGAGGTTTCGCAATTGTTGAGAAATTGCGAATGAACTTTCTGTAATAGTTACTGAAGCCAAGAAACTTTTGTAGTTCTTTCCGTGTTGAAGGTGTGGGCCATGATTTTACTGCTTCCACTTTGTTATATTGCATTTGAATCCCATTTGGGCTGATGGAGTAACCCAGGAACTCTATTTTGTTGGTGTGGAAAATACATTTTTCCAATTTGGCGTAGAGCCGATGGACTTGGAGTCTTGCTAAAACCCAACTAACATGTTTGATATGTTCTTCTAGATTTGTGGAATAGATTAGAATGTCATCTAGGTAGACAACAACACATGTGTCAAGGAGATCATGGAAAATGTCATTAATAAAGAACTGGAAAGTTGCGGGTGCGTTAGTTAAGCCGAAGGGCATAACTAGATATTCAAACAACCCATACCTAGTTCTAAAAGCGGTAAGCCACTCATCCCCCTCTCGGATACGCACTAAATTGTACGCCCCTCTCAAATCTAATTTAGTAAAAATCTGAGCATGCCTGAGTCTTTCTATGAGTTCAGGAATGAGGGGGAGAGGGTATCGTTTTTTTATGGTTATTTTGTTCAATTGTCTGAAGTTAATGATAGGCCGAAGAGATTGGTCTTTGTTCCGCACAAAAAACATTCCTGCACCAGCAGGAGAAACCGAAGGACGGATAAACCCTTTCTTTAGATTTTCATCTAGGTAAGTCTTTAGATGATCCAGTTCTGGTTGACAAAGTGGGTATAAATGTCCAATAGGTGGTGTGGTTCCAGGTTTCAGTTCAATAGGGCAGTCATAGATTCTGTGTGGGGGAAGGGTGTCTGCTTCCTTCTTACTGAAGACTTCAGAGAACTGCTTGTACATTTCTGGTATCAGAGTTTCTGATGTGGAGGATAAACTGTGAAAAAAGGTTCTATGGCAAGTCTGTTGACAGAAATCAGAATTTAATTGAACATTTAAGGATTTCCAATTAATATCAGGTTCGTGTAGCTGTAACCAAGCTAGCCCAAGTACTATTGGGAATAATGGAGAAGTGATTACATCGAAAGTGAGATGTTCATGATGTGTTTTTAATGTGGTGACAGAGAGCGGGATGGTGTGATGTGTAATCGGCCCTAATGATATCTCAGAGCCATCAACCACACGAAGGAAAATAGGAGACAACTTTTTTATCAATGGTATTTTATTTTTTAAAACCAGATAACTGTCAATGTAGTTTCCTTGTGCTCCTGTATCCAAGATGGCTGGAATGGTCACTTGCTTATTTGCCCACTGTAGAGAAAGAAGTAAATAACAATGAAGAGGGTTGTTATGCTTTGACTGGAGAGAAAGATTGGTATGGTACTTACTCTTCTTGTTCTGTGGCAAAGAGGGGCAATCCTTTAAAGTATGAGATGAGGATGCGCAATACATGCAGAGGCCTCTAGTCTTCCTTCTGATGCGTTCTTCAGGAGTTAGAGGTCCTCTAATAAAACTTATATCCATTGCTTCAGCACCAGTTGAACCAGTATGAGGACTGTTAGAAGTGGGATGGTTTAGAACCTTATCCTTCTTGTAAACAATTTCAGGTTATTGACGTTCAAATCTTCTTTCACGTAATCTCCTATCAATTTGCTTGCTGAGCTTCATAAGGGCTTCCAATGTTTCAGGTAACTCAGTTCGGGCTAATTCATCTTTTACTGCGTCAGAGAGTCCAAGCCTGAACTGGTTTTTTAAAGCAATGGCGTTCCATTGAGAGTCAATAGAATATTGCTTGAATTCTGTTATGTAACATTCAACAGGTTTGATACCTTGTTTTAGGTTCCTCATCTTTTTCTCAGCAGTATACTGTAGGTTAGAATCATAGTATAATTCATCCATGATATCCAGAAAAGATGAAAAAGATGAGAGAACAGCATTATTTGTCTCAAAGAGAGTGTCTGCCCAAATGCGAGGTTCACCTCTTAAATAGCTTATCACTGTAAGGACTTTAACCCTATCATTTGGGTATGTTCTAGGTTTAAGGGTGAAATTAAGCAGACAAGCATTTTTAAATTGACGGTATAAATTCCTATCTCCAATGAAAAAATCTGGAGGTGCAATAAATGGTTCTGACAGATTGTCAGGAAGGCTCTGTTTAGTAGAGACAGTGTCTTTTATTACTTTTCTTAAAGTTTCATTTTCTAATTGTAACTCTCTAAAGGCTTGACTAAGTTGGTCAACTCTTTGTGTTAAATTATAAACAATTTGAGGAAGCTCTGCTGGATCCATTATTTATGGCTTAATTGTTATATCAGGTTCCTTGGTTATTTGAATCACAACTGCAGAGTCTAAATAAATTATATTTGTTTCACAACTGAAGTACAGGCTATTATATCAGCATAGACTGTTTTACTCAGGGTGATTTTTATAAGGAAGGGCAGTAAGTCTTTATATGGTTATATATTATTGTTATACCATATAAATATTTAGAGACTGAAAGTAAGTATTAGTATTAATAACAACTTTTGACATTGGTTGTGCTCAAACCCAAATGAGAGAGATAGTGTTCATTGTAATAAGCACTGAAGCGTGAGAGATGTGAGACACACAGACTGCAGCTGCTGACAGGGGCGTGACCGGCTGCGAGACACAGCACACTGAATAATGCTTGCAGCGTGGATATGTGAACACAGACCAGTGAGTGTAATAGGTGCTGTGAGACACGCTGAGTTGTAAGGAGCTGTATGGCACGCTGAGATGAATGAAGCTGTGTGACATCACGTAAAGTCCGTTACTGTCCGGTATGAGAATGAATCAAAGAAAGTTTATAAAATTAAATGAAACATACGTTGCAAAACATAGTAATATCTGAGAGACAAAGTCAATTTAGATAAGTTCAAGAGAAAACATGATATTTGAAATTAGCCGTTACTTTAGGCATCCAAGGTAAATTAGATTTGATACAAATACCGTAGCGGTAGTAGGTAGAATCCTCCTGTTGGAAATTAAGTAGCAATTCCTGTAGAGATGTGGAGTTGAAATAAATTAATACTTCTTGGAATAGCAAACTTCAGGATGAATGAGACTAGTTGTTATTAGTCCCTTTATGAGACCAAACTGCAGCTGGTATTTGTAATCCCAAATGTTAAAGTAGTTGAAGTAAATCTTCTTTTGATAAGAATATAGCTTATAAGAAACAGAGCACTGGTTTCAGCAAACAATACTCAACAACTAAGCACTTGTTTGAGGCGGGGTGATGCCTTAAGTACAGGTGAGGAAGGTGAGTTGAGGCAAAAAGTAAAAGCAGGACTGGAATCCTTACAATACGCATCCTTTAAGTCCACGGTAGTCATATATTGATCAACGGTAGAATAGTCCGAATAGTCTCCATCTTTAATGATGGTACTCTGAGGAATTTGTTTAGAATTTTGAGATCCAAGATTGGTCTGAAAGTTCCCTCTTTTTTGGGAACCACAAACAGGTTTGAGTAAAACCCTAGCCCTTGTTCCACTTTTGGAACTGGGCGGATCACTCCCATGGTATGTAGGTCTTCTACACAGCGTAAGAACGCCTCTCTCTTTGTCTGGTTTGCAGACAATTGAGAAATGTGAAATCTCCCCCTTGGGGGGGGAGTCTTTGAAATCCAGAAGATATCCATGGGAAACAATTTCTAAAGCCCAGGAATCGTGGACATCTCTTGCCCAAGCCTGAGCGAAGAGAGAGAGTCTGCCCCCTACTAGATCCAGTCCCGGATTGGGGGCTACCCCTTCATGCTGTCTTAGAGGCAGCTGCAGGCTTCTTGGCCTGTTTACCCTTGTTCCAAGCCTGGTTAGGTCTCCAGACTGACTTGGATTGGGCAAAAGTCCCCTCTTGCTTTGCAGCAGGGGGAGCTGAAGCGGGACCACCCTTGAAGTTCCGAAAGGAACAAAAATTATTTTGTTTGGTCCTCATTTTATTTGTTTTATCCTGAGGGAGGGCATGGCCTTTCCCTCCAGTGATGTCTGAAATAATCTCTTTCAGTTCAGGCCCGAATAGGGTCTTTCCTTTGAAAGGGATGTTCAAAAGTTTAGATTTTGATGATACATCAGCAGGCCAGGATTTAAGCCATAACGCCCTGCGTGCTAAAATGGCAAAACCTGAATTCTTTGCCGCTAATTTAGCCAGTTGGAAAGCGGCATCTGTAACGAAAGAATTAGCCAACTTAAGGGCCTTAATTCTATCCATAATATCCTCTAATGGAGTCTCCATCTGAAGAGCCTCTTCTAGAGCCTCGAACCAGAAAGCAGCTGCAGTAGTTACAGGAACAATGCACACAATAGGTTGGAGAAGAAAACCTTAATGAACAAAAATTTTCTTTAGGAGACCCTCTAATTTTTATCCATAGGATCTTTGAAAGCACAACTGTATTCAATAGGTATAGTTGTACGCTTAGCAAGAGTAGAAATAGCTCCCTCCACCTTAGGAACCGTCTGCCACGAGTCCCGCATGGTGTCAGATATGGGAAACATTTTCTTAAAAACAGGAGGGGGAGCGAACGGAATACCTGGTTTATCCCACTCCTTAGTAACAATATTCACAATCCTCTTAGGAACTGGAAAAACATCAGTGTAAACAGGAACCTCCAAGTATTTGTCCATTTTACACAATTTCTCTGGAACCACTATAGGGTCACAATCATCTAGAGTCGCTAATACCTCCCTGAGCAATAAGCGGAGGTGTTCAAGCTTAAATTTAAAAGCCGTCATATCAGAATCTGTCTGAGGAAGGGTCTTTCCTCAATCAGAAATTTCTCTTTCAGATAACAAATCCCTTACCCCTACTTCAGAACATTGTGAGGGTATATCGGATACGGCTACTAAAGCATCAGACGGCTCAGCATTTGTTCTTAACCCAGAGCTGTCACGCTTTACTTGTAAACCAGGCAGTTTAGAGAAAACCTCTGTGAGGGTTTTATTCATAACTGTGGCCATGTCTTGTAAAGTAAATGAATTTGACGCACTAGAGGTACTTGGCATCACTTGTGCAGGCGTTTCTGGTTGTGACACTTGGGGAGAGCTAGATGTCAAACAATCATTTCCTTCTGTCTGAGAATCATCTATTGCTATATTTTTAAGTGCTAAAATATGCTCTTTATAATTTATAGACATATCAGTGCAACTGGGACACATTCTAAGAAGGGGTTCCACAATGGCTTCTAAACACATTGAACAAGGATTTTCCTTGATGTCAGACATGTTAAACAGGCTAGTAATGAAACAAGCAAGCTTGGAAAACACTTTAATCAAAGCAAATAATACTTAGAAAAAAAACGGTACTGTGCCTTTAAGAGAAAAAAAAGATGCACAAACTCTGCAAAACAGTGTAAAACAGAAGTAAACTTTACGAAATTTTTACAGTAGCATCATAAAGCCTTAGGAAGATTGCACAGCTAGAGAAATAAACGATTAACCCCTTAATGTAAAAACCCATGTGAAGCCACAGCCCTAGTGGAATGAGCTGTGATTCTTTCGGGAGGCTGCCGTCCGGCAGTCTCGTAAGCCAATCTGATGATGCTTTTAATCCAAAAAGAGAGAGAGGTAGAAGTGCTTTTTGACCTCTCCTTTTACCGGAATAAACAACAAACAAGGAAGATGTTTCTAAAATCCTTTGTAGCATCTAAATAAATTTTAGAGCGCGAACAACATCAAATTGTGCAACAAACGTTCCTTCTTTGAAACTGTTTCGGACACAGAGAAGGTACGATAATCTCCTGGTTAATGTTTTGTTAGAAACAACTTTTGGAAGAAAACCAGGTTTAGTACGTAAAACACCTTATCTGCATGGAACACCAGATAAGGAGGAGAACACTGCAGAGCAGATAATTCTGAAACTCTTCTAGCAGAAGAAATTGCAACTAAAAACAAAACTTTCCAAGATAATAACTTAATATCAACGTGCAAGGTTCAAACGGAACCCCTGAAGAACTGAAAGAACTAAATTGAGACTCCAAGGAGTCAAAGGTTTGTAAACAGGCTAATTCTAACCAGCCTGAACAAAGGCTTGAACATCTGGCACAGCGGCCAGCTTTTTGTGAAGTAACAAGACAAGGCAGAAATCTGTCCCTTCAGGGAACTTGCAGATAATCCTTTTTCCAATCCTTCTTGAAGGAAGGATAGAATCCTAGGAATCTTAACCTTGTCCCAAGGGAATCCTTTAGATTCACACCAACAGATATATTTTTTCCAAATTTGTGGTAAATCTTTCTAGTTACAGGCTTTCTGGCCTGAACAAGAGTATCGATAACAGATCTGAGAACCCTCGCTTCGATAAGATCAAGCGTTCAATCTCCAACAGTCAGCTGGAGTGAAACCAGATTCGGATGTTCGAACGGACCCGAACAAGAAGGTCTCGTCTCAAAGGTAGCTTCCAAGGTGGAGCCGATGACATATTCACCAGATCTGCATACCAAGTCCTGCGTGGCCACGGATTGACAAAACATCAAAAACCGGTAAAAAACGTTCAGCACCTTGCCACAGCTTTGCTGTGGCGCCTACCTGCCCTTTAGGAAAGATTTGTGGGGGGAAAAACTTCTTTTAAGCCCTCAAACACAGCAGGACCCTCTGGAGAAGCAGCTGGATGTCTCTGAGGAAAAGAAACTGCGCAACTGAGGCGTGAAAATAGGCCCCTCCCACCTCACTCAATGTTATGGGGCCTAAAAGAAACACACCAGAGTGTTTCTAAACTATCCATGTGGGTTAATAACCCTTAAATAAGCCACAATGACCCCTTAAAGTCCCTCAAAAAATGTTATGTTTGCAATAAAAAAACGTTTTTTCCTAACAGTGTCACCGGTAACCAATGAGCCCTTTATGCAAGCTGGGATTCCTACTAAGTGTCTGAATACAGCTTACCCTTCCCTCATAGGGATATTGCCAGCCTTTTCTAGAATTATCACAGTCTGTCTAGAAAAAAATTGACTGAACATACCTCAATGCAACTTAGCATGCAAACCGTTTCCCCCAACTGAAGTTTTCCTGTACTCTTCAGCCCTTGTGAGAACAGCAGTGAATCTTAGTTACAAAGTGCTAAGATGATCATCCTCCTTGCAGAAATCTTCATCTCTTTTCTGCCACAGAGTGAATAGTACACACCGGTACCATTTAAAATAACAAACTTTTGCTTGAGAAAATAAAAACTAACATTTTTGTCACCACACACACTTTACCCTTCCTAGCAGTTAAGCAGGCAAAGAGAATGACTGGGGGGTGGAGCTAAGGGAGGAGCTATATAGGCAGCTCTGCTATGGGTGCTCTCTTTGCCACTTCCTGTTAGGAAGGAGACTATTCCACAAGTATGGATGAATCCGTGGACTCGATACATCTTACAAGAGAAAAAAGGACAAGGACAGTCAAGAACTCACATGAATTGTGCAATAAAAAAAGTCTGGGATAACTTGCCAGATAAAATATTATGAGCAAGTGTGTCTATACTTTATCAAATAATAAAATAAAGGGGGAGAGAAGAGAAAACAAAGAGAAGGAGAGATGAACACAATGCCGGCATTTACCATTGCCCATTACGGCTAGTGTACAATGCCACCCACTGCTCACACGCAACTAATTGCACTCGAGCAAGGGCTGTCAATCTACCCAGTCATGAAAAGTCTGGGGGAAAGGACTACTCCAGATAACAGGTGGAGAAGTGGTCTGAGAAGCAGTGGTCTGATCACCGCTTATTTTTAAATCTCAGGTACAGGTTCACTTATACAAACCTGCAGCTGACAGCGCTCCAACCCCTTGATAAATGGAGCTCAATGAATGAAACAGTAAAAACTAGAAGTTTCCATCTGAATGAAAATTCTTGAATAAAATTTGGAGCAAATGATTTGAAACAATTTTTCTCCTGTGCACATCTGTAATTGCAACGGGGGCAATACTAAAGCTGATTAGACATGACAGCAGGTGTTGATGGATTCATTGTCATGCAGATTAGTGGGTGCACATCACACCTGAATTCTTAGCAATACAGAGCTGCCCCAGAACGATGGGAGAAATATCACTACATAGAAGGCTACCTGGCTTCCCTATGACTGAGAGATACATCTTGTGAGAGTGCCTGTTTATCTGGTAAAGGCTAAAATGTATTAAAGTACATGGCTAAGTTACAATTGCAGGAAAAACAACACTTTGCTCTATGTACATATTTATTCATCTGTTGTTTTTATGTTAAAGGGACAGTCAAGTCTAAAAAAACCTTTTTCAAATAGGGCATGTAATTTTAAACAACTTTCCAATTTACTTTTATCAACAATTTTGCAGTGTTCTCTTGGTATTCTAGTTGAAATCAAACCTAGGAAGGCACATATGATAATTTCTAAGCCCTTGAAGGCCGTCTCTATTTTATTTACTTTTCCCAGCAGGGGAGAACAAGCTCATATAGGCCATATAGATAGCATTGTGATCACGCCCGTAGCTAGTGGCAGACACTGCACTAATTGGCTAAAATGCAAGTCAATAGATAATAACTAAAAGTCATGTGATTAGGGGCGGTCAGAAGATGCTTAGATACAAGTTAGTCACATAAGTAAAAAGTGTATTAATATAACAGTGTTGGTTTTGCAAAAAAATGGGGAATGGGTAATAAAGGGATTATCTATCTTTTTAAACAACAACAATTCTGGTGTTGACTGTCCCTTTAAATAAACTGGTAGAACAGATGTGAGTTTAATAGTTAGGAGTCTGCCAAGTTTGAGTAACACTTTCTGAAAATGATACCTTATTGTCTTATAAAACGTGTTGACTCCAGGCAATAACGATGTTTTAGAGATACCGTTTCAGTTATTATCTTTATTAGCTACTTTAAAAACACATGATGTATTATTCTTTCAAACATGCTAACAGCTGTGAAAGGCACATAATAGTAGTGAGGATGCAAACGCACACAGCAGCTGCTGCACACATAATTAGAACCAGATCTACTTCTATAGCAATGACTGATGTCTTTTTTTTCTCTATAATCTCTCAGGATTCACACAAACAAACTTACTGTAAAAACAAGGCATGATCTTGTAGCAAATGGAAAAATGATTTAAAGACCATTATGAAGCTGGGGACAAGAAGACCACTAAAGTCCTAGTCACAAATCACTAACATTCAACACCATGAACATGCTCTGTAAGTACCATGGTTACAGTAAACAAAGCCTCTACTGGTCTATAACAAGGAACTTGACATTTTTTGTATTTTATTTTTTTTGTCACTCCCAGGAGTGGTGAATACAATTTGACCAAAAAAAAATGTTCATTAACACATTTTGCTATGCTTTAACAATCACCTGTTTAAAATCTGTGCATATACAAACTGTACATATGCTAAAATAACTACATTAAAGAACAACAGGACCAATTTAGAGAACATCTGGTGTTGCAAATGGAAGATTGCAGGGGAGTAAAGAAATGTGATTTGGGTGAATGTTGGAATCACTTGGATAGTGAGGGGAATGGGAAGAAGATACATTACTGAACGAGATTTCAGGTATGTGCTAGGCAGGGGCCTCTATAATTGGACAATGAGATCCAGGTGGCATTTGACAAGGGTCAGTGGTATTAAGATTAAGATTAAGGCAAATGGTAAAATACTCTGCAACAAGAAAAAAACAAGGGGGAGCAACATAGAGCATCACATGACACTAAATGGTCAAATTCACATGGCAGACAGAGAGTAGTTAAAGCACAAAGAATTAATAATGTAACAGCATGAACAGAACAATGACCGTAGCTGCACAAATACTCTTATAAGTTACACAGGCTGCAGGGTGTGCAGGGAGGAATATGTATAGTGCCTATTAATAGTGCTGTCCAGAAACACAATACATGTTCCTTCCTGCACACCCTGCAGCGTGTGTAACTCATGATTGTCCAGGAAAACATGGCTGAGGTGGCCACCCTACTCCCGGTACAGACTAGATTGTGACCTGTACAGCTGATTAAAATAGATTTCAGCAGATCATGCTAGGAACAAGAATATGTGCACACCTGCATGTGTCTGCACAGAAGAACATGCGCTCCAGCTACCATTAGAGTTGTGAAGAAGGATCTCAGAATGGTAAACAATAACATTTTCAAAGATAAAACAAAAGGAAAAAAAATGTATGAAAGTATTTTGCTAAATTGTTTTACTACACATAGTATAACATTTTATATTACAGTCTGAAGGTGTTGCCTGTCCCTTTAAGTCTGAAGATTGTCTCAAAATTTTAGTTACAAGTTTTGCATAAATTGCTGCAGAAAGATCCCAAAATATATTCATATTTTTGTTCTTATAATGCTGGAGGCAGGTGGTTTTTATGTCTCTTAAAACAGTCTGACTCATCCAGAGGTTGAATGCACGGCCAAGTGAAAAAGGCTGCACCTCTTTACCCCAGATCGGTTTATTTAGCAACAACTGAATATTTATGATTCAAAAGATTATGGAAGATAAAGAGTTTAATCTGAGAAAATCCACGGGCATTAACAGTTTTTTTTTTTTTGCGTTTCAATTAACTTTTTTTTTAGTCATTGAGATATATATTTATACACACTTCATCAAAAACAGCAAATTATTGAATGTCCCACCTTCATGACTGTTGCATAGCAACAAGTTATAAAAAGGAAATTTATGCTTACCGAGTCCACGGGTTTCATCCATACTTGTGGGATATTATCCTCCTGCTACCAGGAAGAGGCAAAGAGCACCACAGCAGAGCTGTCTATATAGCTCCTCCCTTGACTCCACCCCCCAGTCATTCGACCGCAGGTATAGGAAGAAAAAGGAGAAACTAAAAGGTGCAGAGGTGACTGAAGTTTTTGTAAAAAATAAAATAAATCCTGTCTTAAAATACAGGGTGGGCCGTGGACTTGGCATATCGTAAAAGAAATCAATTTATCAGGTAAGCATAAATTTCCTTTTCTATTACAAGTTATGCCGAGTCCACGGGTTTCATCCTTACTTGTGGGATACCAATACCAAAGCTTTAGGACACGGATGAAAGAGAGGCACAAGACAGGAACCTAAACGGAAAGCACCACTGCTTGAAGAACCTTTCTCACAAAAATAGCCTCAGAAGAAGCAGAAGTATCAAATTTGTAAAATTTGTAAAAAGTATGAAGGGAGGACCAAGTCGCAGCCTTACAAATCTGTTCAACAGAAGCATCGTTCTTGAAAGTCCATGTGGAAGCCACAGCTCTAGTAGAATGAGCCGTAATCTTTTCAGGAGGCTGCTGTCCAGCAGTCTCGTATGTCAGGCGGATGATGCTTTTCAGCCAAAAAGAGAGAGAGGTAGCCGTAGCTTTTTGACCCCTACACTTTCCAGAATCAACAACAAACAGAGAAGATGTTTGACGGAAATCCTTGGTCGCTTGTAAGTAGAACGTCAAAGCACGAACCACGTCCAAATTATGTAACAGACGTTCCTTCTTAGAGGAAGGATTAGGACATAAGGAAGGAACAACAATTTCCTGATTAATATTCTTATTTGAAACAACCTTGGGAAGAAATCCAGGTTTAGTACGCAAAACCACCTTATCAGAATGAAATATAAGATAAGGCGATTCACATTGTAATGCAGAAAGCTCAGAAAACTCTTCGAGCAGAAGAGATAGCAACTAAAAACAAAACTTTCCAAGATAACAGCTTAATATCTATGGAATTCATAGGTTCAAACGGAACCCCTTGAAGAACATTGAGAACTAAATTCAAGCTCCATGGCGGAGCAATAGGCTTAAACACATGCTTGATTCTGATTAAAGCCTGACAAAAGGCCACAGCTCTAGGGGACATCTGCCAGACGCTTGTGAAATAAAATTGACAAAGCAGAAATTTGTCCCTTTAAGGAACTAGCTGATAGTCCCTTCTCCAATCCTTCTTGTAGAAAGGACAAAATCTTAGGAATCTTAACCTTACTCCATGAGTAGCCCTTGGATTCGCACCAATAAAGATATTTACGCCATATCTTATGGTAAATCTTTCTTGTGACAGGCTTGCGAGCCTGAACCAAAGTATCAATAACCGATTCCCCTCTTAGATAAAATCAAGCGTTCAATCTCCAAGCAGTCAGCTGCAGAGAAGTTAGATTTGGATGTTGGAATGGACCTTGAATGAGAAGGTCCTGTCTCAATGGAAGTTTCCACGGTGGCAGAGACGCCATGTCCACTAGATCAGCATACCAGGTCCTGCGTGGCCACACAGGCGCTATTAGAATTACGGAAGCCCTCTCCTGTTTGATTCTTGCAATCACACGAGATAGGAGAGGAAATGGTGGAAACACATAAGCCAGGTTGAACGACCAAGGTACTGCTAAAGCATCTATCAGCACAGCCCGAGGATCCCTTGACCTGGACCCGTAGAGCGGAAGTTTGGCATTCTGTCGAGATGCCATCAGATCCAATTCCGGTGTGCCCCATTGATGAATCAAAGTGGCAAACACCTCCGGATGAAGTTCCCACTCCCCCGGATGAAAAGTCTACCAGCTTAGAAAATCCGCTTCCCAGTTCTCTACTCCTGGGATATAGATCGCAGATAGATGGCAAGAGTGAGCCTCCGCCCATCGGATTATTTTCGATACTTCTATCATCGCTAGAGAACTCCTTGTTCCCCCCTGATGATTGATATATGCCACTGTCGTGATATTGTCCGACTGGAATCTTATGAATTTGGCTGAAGCCAACTGAAGCCACGCCTGAAGCGCATTGAATATCGCTCTTAATTCCAGAATATTGATTGGCAGTTGAGACTCCACCTGAGTCCAAACCCCCTAAGCCTTCAGAGAATTACAGACTGCCCCCCAGCCCAGGAGGCTGGCGTCCATTGTCACTATTACCCATGATGGCCTGCGGAAGCACATTCCCTGGGACAGATGATCCTGTGACAACCACCAAAGAAGAGAGTCTTTTGATCCAGATTTATCTGAGGAGATAAATTCGCATAATCCCCATTCCACTGTCTGAGCATGCAGAGCTACAGTGGCCGGAGATGAAAGAGAGCAATCGTAATGATGTCCATTGCCGCTACCATTAATCCAATGACTTCCATACATTGAGCCACTGATGGCCGAGGAATGGATTGCAATGCTTGGCAAGTGTGTAGAATCTTTGACTTTCTGACCTCCGTCAGAAATATTTTCATGTCTACTGAGTCTATCAGAGTTCCCAGGAATGGAACTCTTGTTTGTGCAACTAGTGAACTCTTTTCTACGTTAACTTTCCAACCGTGAGTTCTTAGAAATGACAACACGATGTCCGTGTGAGATTTGGTCAGATGTTAAGTTGAAGCCTGAATCAAAATATCGTCTAGCTAGGGCGCCACCGCAATGCCCCGCGGCCTGAGAACCGCTAGAAGGGACCCTAGGACCTTTGTGAAGATTCTGGGAGCTGTGGCCAACCCGAAGGTAAGAGCCACAAACTGATAATGTTTGTCCTGAAAGGCAAATCTTAGAAATTGATGATGATCCTTGTGGATAGGAATGTGAAGGTACACATCCTTCAGGTCCACAGTGGTCATGTATTGACCCTCCTGGATCATTGGCAAAATTGTACGAATGGTCTCCATCTTGAACGATGGGACTCTGAGAAATTTGTTTAGACATTTGAGATCTAAAATTGGTCTGAAGGTTCCCTCTTTTTTGGGAACCACAAATAGATTTGAGTAGAACCCCTGACCCTGTTCCAGCTCTGGAACTGGGCAAATTACACCCATTGTGTAGAGGTCTTTAACACCAGCGTAAGAACGCCTCTCTTTTTGTCTGGTCTACAGACAAACGTGAAAGATGAAATCTCCTCCTTGGGAGATAATCTTTGAATTCCAGCTGGTACCCCTGGGTCACAATTTCCAATGCCCAGGGATCCTGTACATACCTTGCCCAAGCCTGAGCAAAGAAAGAGTCTGCCCTCTACTAGATCCGGTCCCGGATCTGGGGCTGCCCCTTCATGCTGTCTTGGTAGCAGCAGCAGGCTTCTTGGCTTGTTTACCTTTATTCTAGGCCTGGTTAGGTCTCCAGACCGACTTGGATTGAGCAAAGTTCCCTTCCTGCTTAGTGGAGGAAGAGGAAGTAGAGGATACTCCTTTAAAATTTCGAAAGGAGCGAAAATTATTTTGTTTACCCCTCATCTTGAGGGACTTGTCCTGAGGTAGGGCGTGACCCTTACCTCCAGTAATGTCAGAGATTATTTCCTTCAGCTCAGGCCCGAATATGGTCTTACCTTTGAAAGGAATAGCTAAAAGCTTAGATTTAGATGATACGTCAGCAGACCACAACTTAGCCATAACGCTCTGCGCGCCAGTATGGCAAAGCCTGCGTTTTTCACTGCTAATTTCGCAATTTGAAAAGCAGCATCAGTAATAAAGGAATTGGCTAATCTAAGAGCCTTTATCCTGTCTAAAATTTCCTCTAAGGGCGTCTCTACCTTCAGAGACTCCTCCAGGGCGTCAAACCAAAAAGCAGCTGCAGTAGTTACTGGAACAATGCAGGCTGTAGGTTGTAGGAGAAAACCCTGTTGAACAAATAGCTTCTTTAGAAGGCCCTCTAATTTTTTATCCATAGGGTCTTTAAAAGCACAACTGTCTTCAATGGGTATAGTTGTACGCTTAGCTAGGGTAGAAATAGCTCCCTCCACCTTAGAGACCAATTGCCAGGAGTCCCGTATGGTGTCAGATATCGGAAACATTTTCTTGAAATTAGGAGGGGGAGAAAACGGTATACCTGGTCTATCCCATTCCCTCTTAACAATTTCCGAAACTCTTTTAGGAACCGGAAAAACATCCGTGTAAACAGGTACCTCTAGATATTTGTCCATTTTACACAATTTTTCTGGGGGAATTGTAATAGGGTCACAATCATCCAGAGTCGTCAAAACCTCCCTGAGCAACAGGCGGAGGTGTTCCAGTTTAAATTTAAAGGACGTGACGTCCAAATCTATCTGAGGTAATACATTTCCTGATTCTGAAAGTTCTCCCTCAGACATAAAATCCCTGACCCCCAAATCAGAGCACTTTGAGGGTGCATCGGAAATAGCCACTAAGGCATCAGAGGGTTCAGTATTTACATTAATACCTGGCCTACTGTGTTTACTTTGCAAAACTGGCAGTTTAGATAATACCTCTGTAATGGTAGTAGACATAACTGCAGCCATATCTTGCAAAGTAAAAGAATTAGACGCACTAGAAGTACTTGGCGTCGCTTGTGTGGGTGTTAAAGGTTGAGACACTTGGGGAGAATTAGATGGCATATCCTGATTCTCTTCAGACTGAGAATCATCCTTAGACACACTTTCATTACCTAAAATATGTTCTTTACAGCGTAAGGCCCTTTCAGTACAAGAAGGGGACAATGTAAGAGGGGGTTCCACAATGGCTTCTAAACACATAGAACAATGACCTTCTTCAATGTCAGACATGTTGAACAGACTAGTAATAACAGCACAAGTCGTTAACAACCTTAATTAAATAAGAAAAACAGTTCAGCAAAAAAATGAGTACTGCGCCTTGAAGAATAAAAAGTGAACACTGTTTTTTCAAAGTCGCTAAAACGTAATGCAAAATGACCAATTTTGATGATGTGTGTAACTAATGTGCAATCTGATATTGCACCACAACTAACATGAGAGTTAACCCTTTAATTTGAGTGATTTAGACAACAATATCGTTATGCAGAGAAAAATAACTAAATTGCCCAAAGGCTAGCTAAAAACGATCCGGTCTCACTCCGACAAATAGCCTCACAGTCTGGTCCCAACCAGAGCTAATGGCTGCTGCTCTCTCCAAATCTAACTGCGCACTGAGGCGCGAAAATAGGCCCCGCCCCTCATGCTCGATGAGCAAAAAACTTAAACAACCGCATGGGAAGCGGTTTGAAGGACCGGCCATAAATGTTATCAAATAAATATACATGCCATGTGAACCCCTTAGTAAAAAATAAAGTCAGCCCTGATAAACCTTATATTTTAAAAAACAAGTGTTTTCTAGGTTGCCCCAGTGTCATAACCAAATAACCCTCAGGTTTCCCTTGCTGATCTCTAGCAGGGTTAATTTAAACACAGGTCTACAGTACCACCCTAACAAGGACTACTGCTTACCCTTTCCCAATTTGGGAAACATGTCAGCCAATTCTGAAATACAATAGACTCTTCAGAATAAAAATTACTGCACATACCTTAGTGCTGCTTGTAGCAATAAGCGTTCCTCACACTGAAGATTTCAACTGTATTCCTCAGCAAATCTTGTGGGAACCAACATGGATCTCAGTTACAACTGCTAAGATCATCAAAACTCAAGGCAGAAATCTTCTTCTATGTCCTGCCTGAGGAAAACAGTACTCACCGGTATCATTTAAAATAAAAAAACTCTTGATTGAAGAAATTAAAAACTATAATTTTATCACCACTTAAACTTTACCCTTCCTATTACTAGCATAGGCAAAGAGAATGACTGGGGGGTGGAGTCAAGGGAGACATAGACAGACAGCTCTGCTGTGGTGCTCTTTGTCACTTCCTGTTAGCAGGAGGATAATATCCCACAAGTAAGGATGAAACCCGTGAACTTGGCAATATCTTGTAAAAGAAAAATATATCCCTAACCAGAGACAAAAGCAAATCACAATAAAATGAATCATATATCATAAAATATACCTGTGTTTTTAAACACATCTGCCAGGCATACGTGTGAATTATAATGAGTATAATGTGCAATAATTCACTATGATATACATAGGTATAACACATCCCAAGTAAATAGGCAAAAATATCTGTTACTGGATAATATAAACAGCATTACTATTAGAATATAAATCAGCACAAATTGAGCTGAAACGTGTGTGACAAACCCATAGATGAGGAAAACGGTCAAAATGAGGGGGCAGGGCTGTAAAGCTTGTGGGATATTTCCCTATCAGACTAAACTTGGCCAGTAGTCTTCATATCCCGGCGTCAAGTGGAAGGATAAGGAAATATCCTAGAACAAAGTGAGTTTAATGAGGTGAGCAGTACTCACGGTAGACAGGGTAGTCCTTCACGGCAATAGGATTAAGGCAGAGAATGGTCAGAGATAGACAGAGTTCGGCAACAGAAAGGCAATCCAGCAGTATAGCAGTTCAGGGGTAAATCAATAGAATGGTCAGGAATAGGCAGAGGTCAGCAACAAAAGGAAATCCAGCAGTTTAGCAGTTCAGGGGTAAACCAGTAGAATAGTCAGGAACAGGCAGAGGTCAGCAACAAAAGGTAATCCAGCAGTTTAGTAGTTCAGGGGTAAACCAGTTGAATGGTCAAACAGGGAGAGTTCTGTAACAATAAGGCAATGCAACAATTCAGGGGTTAAACAGCAAAGTGGTCAGACAGGCAGAGTTCAGTAACAATAAGGCAATCCAGCAATTCAGGGGTTAAACAGCAGAGTTGCCAGACGGGCAGAGTTCAGTAACAATAAGGCAATCCAGCAATTCAGGGGTTAAACAGCAGTGCGGTCAGACAGGCGGAGTTCAGTAACAATAAGGGAATCCAACAATAAGTAACACCCAAGACCACACACAGTAAGTCCTATACATGGGCAGTGTATGTAAGTTATACAGGTGTACTTCAAAGGGTCCAAACAGCTTGAGAGGGGAATAGATGTGCAGCGAATGACGTCATCGCCGCACGCTCACAGCAACTGCTACGTCCCTGGCAACAGCCAGAGCGGCGCAACCAGGAGCGGCGTGACAATGGCGTATACATTAAAGGCTATACAAAAGGCTTATAACTTGTCTGCGCAGAACAAAATGAACCAACAGTAAAGGGGCTTTACAAATGACAAAACGTAAAGTATAAAGCATCAACCAGGGCAAAGCAAACTGAAATCACCAATGGTGTACAAAGGGGGGCGGAATTTTGTAAACAATTGGAATTAATTTAATGTTTAGAGAACAAAAGTGATATAAGAATATCTAAGAAATAAAAATAAATGGACGAAAATAAATAAAATAAACCGAAGTGATATTTATAAAAACAATAGTGAAAAAACATGTATGAAATAGCACTATAAAATGTACACTTGGTTTAACTCAGGTATACATGAAGCTTGGTGCCCTATCTGTGGTAAAGTTGTTCAGGTTTCCTGTACTGTATATAGAGAAATCACACATTCAAAGTTGTTCTGTTAGATTTGAGAGAAAGGCTCTATGCATTTAAGTACTACATGCATTTCCATCCAATGTGGCCAAAATGTCCATATAAATATTTATTTACACAATTTCAAGATATACAAAGTAATTTTTCCTAAAATTTTAAAGTGTCCATTTCATTATAAAATGCACTCCAAGAACCAGGGCGAGAAGAATACTAATGATAAAACCATGGTAGAAGTGGCACAAACAAGTTCTCATAAATTTTCTTCAAAACCATAACTCTTCCACTTAATCAGATACTGAAAATGCACACAATCAATACGGAGTCCAAAATCTTCTAAACCTCAAATTCATTCACAACTTCCACAGAGACAGGAGGGAGAATAGGTTAAGAGAAAGGATTAGCACTGCACTTCTTAATCTGAAGAACTTCCAGACGAGCCGCATCAGGAACAAAAATTCCCTTGGCATGTATTACACCATTCAGAACAGATAAAGAAACCCTAGAGACCAGAGGAGGAAAACTGTAAGCCTTGGATCCAGCCTTGAAAAACTGTAAGCTCTTGTCCAGCAAGAAACAATGTGTCAGAAGAAAATGGCCATTTTGAAGGATATTATAAACTTGAGAGACCAGTACAATTCCTTTTATGGCTGTATCTATCTCCACCTTTGCTTTGGTAGAATGAAAGACTTTAACACTCATTATCTGCTGGAGCATGCCTAGAAGAAAATAAGCTGCTGTGGACTCAGTTGAAATAAAATGTCTGTGTTCCTGATGCGAAACACTGATGGGGGGTGGATCAGACTACTACAGACAGCATGGCTTTGTAACTATTTTCGCTTATTTTTGAAAATTATTTTAAAATACTTGCCAGCAATTTTAAACAATTTTTTAATAAAAACTATTTTTTACTTAATTAGCCCTTTTAGGATGTGCACAGATCTCAACATGTTTTATGACACTTTAAATTTTTAAAAAATGCCTTGCAAAACTTTATTTAAATCTTCTTAAAGATGTACCAGGAATAAGCTTTTCATCAAATGACATTAAAAAAAGGTAATTTGTTATACACACAGATGTAAAAAATAATCTTAAATCAGGCCAGGCTAATTGGTAGTCATGGCAACTAGAATGAATATACAGTTTAATTTCTACCATCACCAAATACAATATTTCCCCAACAACTGCACTTGCTCTCTGCTCTCCAGAGAACACACACAAAAGATTTAAACAGTTTAGTTCTGGGCCAAATATAAACATTTAAATGTCTATTACAAAACTTGTAAAGTTTCAGAAGCTACATATGCGGCCATTTTGAAGACAGATACATATTAAGAATGTTACTGGTGATCCATCACTGACTTAACCCTTTTGTAGCCCTCTTTGGTAGCAATGGGGATAAAAACAAATTATAAGAAAGGTACTACAGCGCAAAACCTCACTTTGTATCATTTGCTGTTTCACTGTCTTGGTGACTTTGAGGCCTATTTATCAAAGGTCTTTCGGACCTGATCCGACAGTGCGGATCAGCTCCAACAGACCTCGCTGAATGCGGAGAGCAATACGATATCCGTATTCAGCATTGCACCAGCAGCTCTTGTTCACAAGAGCTGCTGGTGCAACGCTGCCCCCTGCATATTCGCAGCCAATCGGCCGCCAGCAGGAGGGAGGGTCAATCAACCCGATCGGGTTGAATTGTGGCGATCTTTGTCCACCTCTAAAGACTCGCCAGAAACACGGCCCCCAAGCTCCATTCTGAGCTTGATAAATGGGCCTCATTGACTGAAACTTAGAAGCAGCTACAGATGTTATTGAAATAAACAGCTCTTCTGGGAATAAATCATTTAATGAGACTGAATTTTACCTTGAAACTGCTGTCTATAATATCAGAAGACAATACAAAGCCTAGCTGTAGATTTCCTGGAGTTTATTTTAAGGGCTAATGTAGCCCACACATTGTTTTCTCTGTGTATAACATATCCTGCTTCTTTGCTACTTGTATCCCTTCCTTATTTTTGCTTGAGAACACATACTATGGAATTGAATATATATATAGTAAATAAACTGCATTCTGATGGCACAGGGAAGCGCCAGTCTTCTTTACATGAATGCAGATGCAGTAGACAGGTGAAATCATTCACACTGCAGTGTTACTACAGCATGCAGAGCTTTCATGAATTCCTCTGACAGATGAAAGGCACAAAGCAGTCACCTGCTACTAGGAGAATTCCCATCACCCCAGTAACCATAGTTTGACAATGAGTACATTAATTTTTTCAAAATTACATATATATTTTTTTTTATTTAAGCGCAGGGTACAATAGCAAATAATAATAAAGGCTTTAAAATGTAATTTTGTTACCAACATTTGCATTATTTTGCAGCCCTGGGGCACACCCATTGAAAAGCCTCTTAAAGGGACACTCAGGTCAAATTAAACTTTCATGATTCAGATACAGCATGCAATTTTTTTTTTTTTCATACAATTTTTTATTAGTTTTTCTTATATAGTACAACATAAAATAAAACAAAAAAAAGATACATATAATTCGATATATAGTTTGACATAGAAAGTTTACAAAGAATTACCAACATTCCTTGTATTCGTAGACCTTAACCCACTGTATACTAATGGGTAAGACTCCAACTCATTTAAACAATAAGAGATCATGGACCGTAATTATCAAAAAGGATCCTCATTTTAAGCTTCAGAAGTTCCTATTTTACATACCCTATTACATTTAAGTACATTTCGCTATCAGTAGTCTACTTAAAACTGAGACCAGCTATAATACCGAGGCATATTAAATAGCAACGGTACAGACAGGAAAGAAAAGAGAGAGAGGGAGAAAGAAAGAGAAAAAAAAAAAAAAAAGGAAAGAAAAAAAAGAAAGGAAGGGGAGGGCCTCCTCTTCCAGTCCCCCCCTCCCCACTTCCCATTCTATTGTTACCAGATATTCAACAGCACCATTTCACTGTTTCTAAATGGAAAAATTAGATAATCAATTTCTCTAGATGGAAATATTTTAATGAATTTAGACCATTTTTTAAAGAAATTGCATATTTCTTTTTCTGAGTTCAGGTCTGTAGTCATTTGCTCAATTATTAGTTGTTTTTTTAAGTAATTCTTAATTTCTGTTATTGTTGGAGAGACTTTACTCTTCCATTTCTTGAATATTTGATATCTGGCTGCCAGAATAATTAAGTTTATTATCTTAATTTCATTTCGAGGGATTTTTTGTCCTATCAAGAATATTATATCTTTTGGAGTGAGTCTATATACAGAAATTTTAAGAATGTTAATCATCCAAAATTCTATTCTATTCCATAATTGTTTTATTTTGGGGCATTCCCAAATCATATGGAGCAAGTTTGCAGCCGGGAGACTACATTTTGGACATTTATTAAAGTTTTTATTTTTCCATTTGGTTCCTTTATTTGGTGTGTAATAAGTTTGATAGATTAATTTTATATGGGCTTCTCTCCAGGTCTCCGAAATCGTGGCTTGAAAGAGCAATTGTATTGATCGTGTGACATGTAGTTTTTGATCTATGTTGTCTACTAAGAGGTCTGACCATTTAAGAGCTATATTTTCTAAGTTGGATCTTTCAAACTGTGATATTAAATGAGCGTACCAAGTAGAAATAGAATGACGACCTGCCTTGGCCAAAATCGGCCAGCTTTCAATTTTACCCCATGACCATTTCCCTGGGAATATATTTAGTAGATGTTGGGCGTAATGTCTTGCCTGTAAAAATGCAAAAAAATCTCTATTACTGAGGTCAAATTCTTGTTTCAAATCTTCAAAGGAGCAAATAACCCCCGTTGTTGGATTAATAAATTGAGATACATAATAAAGACCTTTCCTTTGCCAATTTTTTAATATGATTGATTGTGTTCCTTCTTGATATTCTGGATTCCCTATAAACGTCTGAAACTTTGGAATGTTTATATTTATACCTGCCTGAATCCCCATCTTTTTCCAAGCCTGTATTATTACATAGATTGATTTAAGAGCTTTTACTTGGGTCGGAATTAATTTAAGATCTATATGAACTAAACTGATGGGGGAAAAGGGATACACCATATTAGCTTCTAATGTATTGTCTGTAAAATAATCAGATTCTGTTATCCAGTCAATTACAATACGACTGAGAAAAACTAGATTATATATGCGTAAGTCAGGGAGGGCTAGACCAAGAGCTTGTTTAGAGAGGGATAGCTTGCATAATGCTATTCTTGGTTTCTTAGATTGCCATATAAATTGGCGAATTGATGTATTGAGTTTCCTTAAGTCATAGGATTTCAGTAAAATAGGAAGGTTTTGCATAATATATAAAATTTTGGGCAGGAGCACCATTTTAAACAGTGCTATTCTGCCAGATATTGATAAGGGTAGGTTTTGCCAGTTTTTCATATGATTAGTAATTTGTGATAAAATGGGAGGAACATTCAAAGCGTACCAATTTTGTGGGTCGGCCGATATCATAATCCCAAGATATCTGAATGCCTCTGTGACTACCTTGAAGGGAGTTTTTACCAAGGAGCTCTTTTCTTTTTTCAGCCACATTAATTCAGATTTTAAATAATTGACTTTGTAACCAGAAAATTTACCAAACAGATTAATTATGTTCATAAGCTTGGGTATGTTTAGATGAGTATTGGCCATGTATATTAGTATATCATCGGCATAAAGTGCCATTTTCACCTCTTTTTTATTAATCTTTATGCCGTCGATGTGTTTTCTGATTTTGATAGCAAAGGGCTCAATTGCCAAGTCAAATAATAGTGGTGAAAGGGGGCACCCCTGCCGCGTCCCTTTCTCTATTTTAATCATTTTCTGCTCTATCCCATTAACTATTAGACCTGTATAGGATTGGGCATATAATCTTTTAATTAAATTTGGGAAGTTATTATTAAATCCAAATCGGAATAGCGTATCCAGAATATGATCATGGTTCACTCTATCAAACGCTTTTTCCGCGTCGATAGCTATAACTACTGCATCGGATTGGTCAATCAACTCTTGTTCAGCTTGATTTTTAAAATAATCAGTAATAAGCAATAATTGTCTTATCTTAGCTGAAGAGTTACGGTTGTAAAGAAACCCAGCTTGATCTTTGTGGATACTGTCTGCTAGTCCCTCTTGTAATCTTTTGGCTAAAATGGCCATAAATATTTTATAATCGGAATTTAGGAGGGCAATAGGCCTGTATGACTCTTTTTTACTAGGATCTTTCCCTGGTTTGAGTATGAGAATAGTTTGAGACGCCGCAAAATTACAAGAGATTGCCAAATTATCCATATAATATAAATTAAAAAGTTTTGTCAGATGTGGAACAAGAGTAGCAGCTAATTTTTTATATAACTCATTTGGGAGTGCATCTGGGCCTGGAGCTTTTGTAGATTTAAGTAATTGAATTGCTTGATTAACTTCATTCTCTAAGATCTCAGAGTTTAATTTAAGATTAAATTCATTGCTATTATGAGGTATTAGAATATCCTCCCAAAACTTCTCATGTGAATTATCAGCCGGGAGGGGCAATGAATAAATTGTTTTATAGTAGTGGTAAAAGGAATTAGAGATTTCCTCATGTGACGTGAGTATTATACCATCTTCTTGTATAGCGTTAATTATTGAGGTCTGTTTACAGTTTTTTACAAGTTTGGAGAGTAGTCTACCTGATTTGTTGCCGTATTTAAATAGATTTGCCTGGTATTTTAAATCAGCATGGGAGGTACTAGAAATTAAAAATGTATCACGTTCATTTTTTGCCTTTAAGTACCTTCTCCAATTGTCATTTGAAGAGATATTTAAGTATCTGTTATAAGCATTAGTTACGGCCGCTGTTACTTCTCTTTCTCTTTGTCTCAAACCTTTTTTAAACTTAGCCACATATGCGATTATATCCCCCCTTATTACCACCTTTGCAGTTTCCCATATTATCGCAAAGTTTGACACTGAACCAATATTAAATTGGAAATACTCCTCAACTTTGGTTTTTAGCCAATTATTAAATTTGGGATTAGAATTTAAATAGTTTGGGTAGAAAAAGCGATTTGATCTTGTATGAATATTTTTGCTTGGAATGTCTAACATTATAGGGGCGTGATCTGAAATACATATTTCAGAAATTAAAGCTTTTGCTCCGATTTTGTATAAGCTCTCGCTGGTCAGTATAAGATCGATCCGGGAAAGAGATTTAAACGCCCTAGAGTAGCATGTATAATTTTTATCATCCGGGTTTTGCATTCTCCAGATATCTCTAACTGCTAGATTGTGAAAGATGGAATTAAATAATTTTTCTTCAAGATTATCTTTTTTTGTTTTTTTTAAGAGAATGACTTTGTCTTAATCTATCAATGGGAAACCGTGGAGCCATGTTAAAGTCTCCTGCTAGAATTATATGACCTTCTGCCACCTGTAAGATTTGAGCCTGGAGAGAGTTCCAAAATTCTTGGTCAATTATACTGGGTGCATACACATTGCATATGGTATAAATTGAGTCCATTGTTTTTATTTTTAAAATTATAAATCTACTTTCAGGGTCAAGTATAGTTAGGAGTTTATCATAGGTTAATTTCTTCCCCAATAGAATCGCTACACCTTTTTTCCTGTTAGGAGTTGGAGAGAAGATGACTTCTGCTACCCATGAAGATTTTAACTTGGTCGATTCTTCCGCGTTTAAATGTGTTTCTTGTATTAACGCTATATTTGTGTTTAGTTTACGAAGGTGGTTTATAATAGTTTTCCGTTTTATTGGAGAAGAAATTCCCCCAACATTCCACGAGGTGAATCTAATATTTGTATTCATAGTTTTTTATTTTGTGAGCAATATGAGCCAGGGAGTGTAGGGGGGAGAAATAGGGGCAGAAGGGAGAGGACGGGGAGAAAGGGAGGGAAGAGAGAGGAAAGAGGAAACAAAGGGGGGGGGGGAAAGCACGAAAGAGTAGAAACAGCAAGGGAGTATTAAAATATCTACACATCTGACACATCCTGACCACCACAAGAGATAAATTTCAGGTATATAGTGTTTTCTTTTATTTAATGATTTTTGGGCCTGTGTTCAGCAAATTTTTCTTCAGCTTCTTTTGCTGAGTCAAAAAAGAAAGTTTGTCCTTCTAGAGTGAGTTTAAGTCTAGCTGGGTATATTACTGTGGCTTGCCACCCTGCATTTATCATCTTGCCACAGATTGGGGATAACTCTCTCCTTTTTGTGGAGGTTTCAAATGAAAAATCTTGAAACAATAAAATTTTAGAGTTGTTATAATGTATCGGTTGTTTTTTGCGAAAATGCTGTAAAAAAGATATTTTATCTTGATAATTCAAGAATTTCGCTATTATTGGTCTTGGTTTAATAAGTTCATTTGAGATATCACGTGGTTTCCCCAATCTGTGGGCTCTCTCAATAATATAGGGTTGCTGAGGTGGTGGTATATTTAGTAGTTGTGGTAATATTTGGGTCATGATTTTATTTAAATCTTCTTCATGCCTAGTTTCTGGGAAACCTATAACCCTAAGGTTATTTCTTCTGGACCTATTTTCCAGCTCCTCTATTTTAGTTTGTAATTTTTCTATTTCACTCTGGTTAGCTTCTGTTTTAGGAATATATAGATTTGTAACATCTTCAATATCTGAGATTCGTTGTTCAACCTCCTGCAATCTTTTGGCAAATTGTTTTACCTCTGTTGATAAAGTTAAAATGTCTTGTTTAATCTCAGTTTTCAATACGTCGAACTTGGGGTTTATAGCTTCCATTATGCTAGCAACTAGAGCTTGTGTATCTAGTAAAGACATAGTATTTTGAGTTTTTGCTGTGTTTTCTATTTGTAATTCAGCTGGGCTGTCTATGAGAGTTTTGTTTTTTCGTTCCCTCTGTCTAGCTGCCATACCTGGATTGTGTTTGGTTGTGAGGGATGGTGAGGTAATAAATTTATCCATAAAAAATAGTGATACAAAAGATCGGGGGAAAAAAGGACTGGGTGAGGATGTAGGTGAAGGTGGTGATTATCTGTGTGTGGGAAAGAAAGGGAAAAAGAGGAAGAAAAAAAAAAAAGGGGGGAAGTGAATTTAATTAATTCTGTGGTACTGTGAAAATATAAACCCAGGATGTGGCAGAACTTGAACAGGGATTTTATCAGCAAATTCCACAGCAATATACTCTAATAGTGTTCAAAACAACAATCTCTGTCTTACATTCATTTATTTCTGGGGGTTAGGCCATTAAGTGTGTATTTGTTTGTTTTGAGTTACAAGTATCTAATTTCGCAAAATGAGTTAGGAGTTATTTAAGTACACCAGTTGCAGTTCTATTGCCTGCTAGTAAATCCCTCTATTTCAACTAATGTTAATTCAATTCTGATCCTTTACTTCAGATATTTACTTATTTATCCTTATAGTAAGTTCAGCTGGTGTTTAAATATGTTATTATAGAGTAACAGGTTTTTGAAAGAATCTAAGTAACCCTCTCTATAATTCTTGTTTATATGCAGAAAGATTTCTGTAAGAATTTAGAGGAGAGGAAAAACAGAAAAAATACAGAAGGTAGGAATACTTTCATGCTTAGGTTATGCTATTCTACAGTACATAAATTCTTTTTAAGTTAAACTATATTAACGAACCTTAGACAGTATTTCTTTGCCAGTTATCAAAAGTTGTTTAGATTACTGTCACTTTTCTAAAATGATGGTTTTTAGTTAGAGTAAATTTTCCCTACTAGGCAAGCAGATTAATCTCTGGGATGAACTGTTCTCTAGTTTTCTCTGAATTATGTAATTTGCTATTAAGTCAAACTTAACTTTATGTAAACAGGTGAGAAAAATATTTTTCATGTAAAATTTGCTACCCAGTTTAAATAAGCCAATCTTAAACACATATCAAAGTTAGTTTTTACAATTTTCTTTTTGTTTCACGAAATATTAACCAGTTCTGAGAAGCGTAAAGGCAGCTTTCTTTTTAACAGTCATTTAATCTATATATCTGAACTGAGAGTTTTCCATTACCCATCAAAGTCCTTTGGTAGATGTTTCAATAATTCCCGATTGTTCAGCTAAACGTTCTTACAAACTGATACCAAAAGTGTATTTTAGATTATTTAATACTGTTGCTTATGCATACAATGTTGCCATTTGTTTCCCTCCTTACTTCTCTCCACTGCCTCCCCCCCGCTCTCTCCCCCCCCCCCTCCACACCGCTCTTTGAACCTGCAGCAGAGATATCGAGGCAAGATGGGGAGGTAATGTGTTTATCTCAATATAATATTCAGCTTTCTTTTATACCCAATCGCAGCCCCAGTATGGCATGTCTGTTAAAGTTTTTCTTTTGATTTTATAAGGTAGCTAGGTTGTCAGGGATCTTGTACAGCTTATGTCTTCCACCAATATGTTTTTTCCCTTTTTTTTCTCTTTTTTTCTTTTTGGGGTTTTATCAGTTCACAGGGAATATTCACGAGCCAGCAAGTTAAGATTTTAACACTCACCTCCACTTACACACTTGCCTGCAGTCTTCTAGTAGTCCATTAGTGGGTAACAGGAATAGATTTCCTGATGCGTTGTATTTTTCTTACTCGTAGCTTCAACGCTACCGGGCTCACCTCCTCCCACGCATCACCGGTGGGGGAGGAGGGAGGGGGGCCCGGCCGGGCGATGTCAGCACAGCGTATTCGTCCCCTGAGGGCAATCTCCCAGGTCTCCAGTGGCCCCAACCGATCTCGCTCTCCTCCCACGCAGCACCGGTGGGGGAGGAGGGAGGGGGGCCCGGCCGGGCGATTTCAGCACAGCGTGTTCGTTCTCAGAGGGCAGTCTCCCAGATCTTCAGCAGCCCCAACCGGGCTCACTCTCCTCCCACGCAGCACCAGTGGGGGAGGAGAGAAGGCAGCAACAATGATCCGGAGTGGCCCAGGGAAATTCAAAAGAAGCCGCGGGTGTCTCCTGCAGGTGAATATGTAATCCCTGGAATGAACAAGATCTTCAGGTAAAGCGGTAGTGCAAAGGGGAGGTGAGTTTGTTTTTGTACGGTAGTGCTTAAATTGCTGTATAATAGTGTAACTTCAAGGAGTAAAATAGCGTCCTCAAAAGAGAAAAAAATAGCTGGTCGGCAGTAATTTTATATGGATTGTTTGTTCCTTAATGTCCAAAGTTAGTTGGGTTGGAAGTCTGTTTGGGTGACTTTTAATTTCTTTAGGATAGTGGGATGATGTTCCACTAACTTCGGTTCCATGAGTGTGTTGACATAAACTGTCCAGCAGGCTTTCATCCAACTTGGATAGGGCGCGCAGTTTCACCGCCAAAGTCTTTAGGACTGGAGTACAGGGCTCAGCAGCTCAGCAGCTCACATCTTGCTCCTCCTCCACCGGAACCATAGAGAACACAATTTTAGACAACTTTTTCTACAGCATGCAATTTTAAACAACTTTCCAATTTACTTCCATTAAAAAAAATGTGCACAGGCTTTTATATTTACACTTTTTAAATCACCAGCTCCTACTGAGCATGTGCAAGAATTCACTGACTATACGTATATGCATTTGTGATTGGCTGTTTGCTATCACATGGTACAGGGGGAGTGGAAATATACATAACTTTGAAATGTATTAGAAAAAAATCTACAACTCATTTGAAATTCAGAGTAAATGCTATTGTATTGTCTTGTTATCTTGCATTTGTTGATTATGCAAATATACTGTGTTTACTGGTCCTTTAAGTAATTTATCTAATCTCCTTTGCTGTGGTCATTCAGGGAAACATAAAAAAAGAGATATTTTACTGATGAAGTGTAAAAAATTATAGCGTTTAACTTTCTCAGCATCCTGCTGCATGTAAACAGTGATCTATATGGAAATAGGAAAAAAATGCATTTTAAGAGTTAAATTACAAAGACATGCTTAACGTTCCACTCAAAAATGCTGTTTCGGAAGCAGGGTTAAAATGACATACTCTAACACAATACAGCATGTCATTTTACATGATATATAATGGCCCTTGAAAATGTTATGGGGAATTTTATTTTGAGTTTTGAATATTATGCCTTTTTTAAAGAATGCACTGACCTTTTTTAAATGATGCATGACCTTTAAAGACTTTTTAAAGGATTTTTATACAAACATACAATATATCAGCAAGTCAGTACTGCATTACAAGCAATCTGCAAAGAAAAGTCTATGAGCCTTTAAAACCATCACTTTGTTAGCCAACATTACAGATTTTTAACACTCTACATACAATCCATTAAAAGTATCATAAGTATGTTTATCTTATTTCCTCTGATACTGCCAATAAGTTTTTAGGAGTAAATAAGCTCCACCACTGGTCTGAGCAATCACTGAGTATCATGTTGAAAAATAAGGCAAACCCACACAGTTCCAAAAAAAGATTTCAGTGTAATAGATGATGTTATTCAAAAGGTTATTTGAGATGACACTAGCGATTTTATTGGTTAGAACATGTGATTCCCAACAATGTTTAAAATTACGTATGATGATTCTATAGATTTAACCAACAGGCTAGGGGGGGAGGGGGGGGAGTTTAAATGTTATTAAATGGACATAAAACACCTTGAGATTGTAAACACCTTGAGATTGTAATATATATATATATATATATATATATATATATATATACACACACATACACACACACACAGAAAGTCCAGCACTCACAAGCTCTCAGCTAAGATTAAAAGCAAAAATGGAAGAGTTAATTACCGCATCTGGCCAAATTGGATAAGCCCAGGTACCATGTCAAGGTCTCTTCCAAAACCTGAGTCCCTAAACAGCCACACAATGCAAGCTCTCAATCCAACAAACTGCGAACAAGTGAAGGGTGCACATGCTTATGTAATCATCCCAGACATATACAAAACACGGAAGGGGACTGCACTTCCTGAGAGTGCTATTGTGCACCCAGGGCTGTGCATGTTGCAGGGTCATGGGATGTGTACCCAGTCCGGTCTGAGAGTGTAGTCCCCTTCCGTGTTTTGTATATGTCTAGGGTGATTAAATAAGTCTGTGTACCCTTCACTTGTTCGCAGTTTGTTGGATTGACAGCTTGCATTGTGAGGCTGTTTTGTAATTTTCCCTATGGGCCTTGCACCCGGTCTGAGAGTGCAGTCTCCTTCCGTGTTTTGTATATATATATACATAAAATTATTTTAATTATGTGTAGCAAAATAAAAATATATTGCAATATATTTTTTATTACCTCCCCTCTCCTGTAATTTAAAGGGACATTTGTATTCGAAAATATTCTCCCCTTTAATGTGTTTCCAATGGTCCATTTTACCTGTTAGGGTGCATTTAACTGTTTGTAAACAGCTCTTTTACCTTTATTTTGTTATTTGAAATAGCTGTGTTTACCTGTTTAAATTTCCACCTATACTGAAAATATAAATATAGATTGGTTCTCTGTAGAAAAGCTACATAAACATGAGACAATAGAATTATTTAACCCACCCAGTGAGGTGGTAAGAGTAGGATGTAAGAAAGATATTTTTGTATCTGAAAAAAGCTGGCTCTGATTACTGAAAACCCCAGCTATAATTAGCATTTTAATACCTATCTATTAGGTTGTGTGTATAGGCAGATAGGCATTTCCTTAGAAAAAATAGGTGATGGTTTTAATGAGCAAAAAGTTCAACTACTAAAATAAACATAAAGGAAACATGTTCCCATCAATGTAATACTCTTCAGTAGCTAACTTATTTCCTGGACTGTTTATTAAATTGAGACAAACCCAATTTTTTTTCTCTTTCATTATTCTGATTGAGAGTACAATTTTAAACAACATTCCAATTTACTTCCATTATCAAATGTGATTCATTCTCTTGTTTGCAGCAATTAACTACTGGGAGCTAGCTGAACATCTGGTGAGCCAATAACAAGAGGCATATAGGTGCAGCCATTAATCACCAAATACCTCCCAGTAGTGCACTGCTGCTCTTGAGCCAACCTAGATGTGCTTTTCAACAAAGGATACCAAGGAACCAAAGCAAATTTAATAATATCAGTAAATTGGAAAATTGTCTATCTGAATCATGAAAGTTGAATTATGACTTTACTGTCTCTTTAATAAATTTAATGCTAGCTTTAAACTCAAGATCTTTCCACAGGGCCACGTAGCCTGCAACAAACTAAATTTGTCAGTCTATGAGGCATTTCTTTTTTTTTTAGAATACTATGAACTCTAAAAAAAAAAAAAAAAAAGATCTTAGGAAACCTCTACATCATAGATGGTCTGGTGTCCTTCCAATCGTCAGGCAAATGCAATAGTGACTTTTACTACAGAAATCTCACAGCCACAGGTTTCACTTTTATATAGAATGTTGCTTCTCTACCCAACAATGCATAGTCATTTATTTGTATTAATATGATTTTTTCCCCACTAGGTTTCAATTAGCAGATTCTGTTTCTAGAAATTTCATTGTGTATTCAGAAAAGTATGATTTGTGTGATACAGTGAAAGTTAATTGTCACTACTTTGCATATACCCGTTTTATTTTCCTAAGCCCAAACTGCAGCAGGTCTAGAAACACACACTAAACAAGTAAAGGAAACTTAGGCCTAGATTTGGAGTTCGGCGGTAAAAGGGCTGTTAACGCTCCGCGGGCTTTTTTCTGGCCGCACCATAAATTTAACTCTGGTATCGAGAGTTTAAACAAATGCTGCGTTAGGCTCCAAAAAAGGAGCGTAGAGCATTTTTACCGCAAATGCAACTCTCGATACCAGAGTTGCTTACGGACGCGGCCGGCCTCAAAAACGTGCTCGTGCACGATTCTCCCATAGGAAACAATGGGGCTGTTTGAGCTGAAAAAAAACCTAACACCTGCAAAAAAGCAGCGTTCAGCTCCTAACGCAGCCCCATTGTTTCCTATGGGGAAACACTTCCTACATCTGCACCTAACACTCTAACATGTACCCCGAGTCTGAACACCCCTAACCTTACACTTATTAACCCCTAATCTGCCGCCCCCGCTATCGCTGACACCTGCATATTTTTTTTAACCCCTAATCTGCCGCTCCGTAAACCGCTGCAACCTACATTATCCCTATGTACCCCTAATCTGCTGCCCTAACATCGCCGACCCCTATATTATATTTATTAACCCCTAATCTGCCCCCCTCAACGTCGCCGACACCTGCCTACACTTATTAACTCCTAATCTGCCGAGCGGACCTGAGCGCTACTATAATAAAGTTATTAACCCCTAATCCGCCTCACTAACCCTATCATAAATAGTATTAACCCCTAATCTGCCCTCCCTAACATCGCCGACACCTACCTTCAATTATTAACCCCTAATCTGCCGAGCGGACCTCACCGATACTATAATAAATGTATTAACCCCTAAAGCTAAGTCTAACCCTAATACTAACACCCCCCTAAGTTAAATATAATTTACATCTAACGAAATAAATTAACTCTTATTAAATAACTTATTCCTATTTAAAGCTAAATACTTACCTGTAAAATAAATCCTAATATAGCTACAATATAAATTATAATTATATTATAGCTATTTTAGGATTAATATTTATTTTACAGGCAACTTTTTAATTATTTTAACCAGGTACAATAGCTATTAAATAGTTAAGAACTATTTAATAGTTACCTAGTTAAAATAATAACAAATTTACCTGTAAAATAAATCCTAACCTAAGATATAATTAAACCTAACACTACCCTATCAATAAATTAATTAAATAAACTACCTACAATTACCTACAATTAACCTAACACTACACTATCAATAAATTAATTAAACACAATTCCTACAAATAAATACAATTAAATAAACTAGCTAAAGTACAAAAAATAAAAAAGAACTAAGTTACAAAAAATAATAAAATATTTACAAACATAAGAAAAATATTACAACAATTTTAAACTAATTACACCTACTCTAAGCCCCCTAATAAAATAACAAAGCCCCCCAAAATAGAAAATTCCCTACCCTATTCTAAATTAAAAAAGTTACAAGCTCTTTTACCTTACCAGCCCTGAACAGGGCCCTTTGCGGGGCATGCCCCAAGGATTTCAGCTCTTTTGCCTGTAAAAAAAAACATACCATACCCCCCCCCAACATTACAACCCACCACCCACATACCCCTAATCTAACCCAAACCCCCCTTAAATAAACCTAACACTAAGCCCCTGAAGATCTTCCTACCTTGTCTTCACCATACCAGGTTCACCGATCAGTCCTGGCTCCAACATCTTCATCCAACCCAAGCGGGGGTTGGCGATCCATCATCCGGTGCTGAAGAGGTCCAGAAGAGGCTCCAAAGTCTTCCTCCTATCCGGCAAGAAGAGGACATCCGGACCGGCAAACATCTTCTCCAAGCGGCATCTTCAATCTTCTTCCATCCGGTGCGGAGCGGGTCCATCTTGAAGCAGGCGACGCGGATCCATCCTCTTCTTCCGTTGTCTCCCGACGAATGACGGTTCCTTTAAGGGACGTCATCCAAGATGGCGTCCCTCGAATTCCGATTGGCTGATAGGATTCTATCAGCCAATCGGAATTAAGGTAGGAATTTTCTGATTGGCTGATGGAATCAGCCAATCAGAATCAAGTTCAATCCGATTGGCTGATCCAATCAGATTGAGCTCGCATTCTATTGGCTGTTCCGATCAGCCAATAGAATGCAAGCTCAATCTGATTGGCTGATTGGATCAGCCAATCGGATTGAACTTGATTTTGATTGGCTGATTCCATCAGCCAATCAAAAAATTCCTACCTTAATTCCGATTGGCTGATAGAATCCTATCAGCCAATCGGAATTCGAGGGACGCCATCTTGGATGACGTCCCTTAAAGGAACCGTCATTCGTCGGGAGACAACGGAAGAAGAGGATGGATCCGCGTCGCCTGCTTCAAGATGGACCTGCTCCGCACCGGATGGAAGAAGATTGAAGATGCCGCTTGGAGAAGATGTTTGCCGGTCCGGATGTCCTCTTCTTGCCGGATAGGAGGAAGACTTTGGAGCCTCTTCTGGACCTCTTCAGCACCGGATGATGGATCGCCAACCCCCGCTTGGGTTGGATGAAGATGTTGGAGCCAGGACGGATCGGTGAACCTGGTATGGTGAAGACAAGGTAGGAAGATCTTCAGGGGCTTAGTGTTAGGTTTATTTAAGGCGGGTTTGGGTTAGATTAGGGGTATGTGGGTGGTGGGTTGTAATGTTGGGGGGGGGTATGGTATGTTTTTTTTTACAGGCAAAAGAGCTGAAATCCTTGGGGCATGCCCCGCAAAGGGCCCTGTTCAGGGCTGGTAAGGTAAAAGAGCTTGTAACTTTTTTAATTTAGAATAGGGTAGGGAATTTTTTATTTTGGGGGGCTTTGTTATTTTATTAGGGGGCTTAGAGTAGGTGTAATTAGTTTAAAATTGTTGTAATATTTTTCTTATGTTTGTAAATATTTTATTATTTTTTGTAACTTAGTTCTTTTTTATTTTTTGTACTTTAGCTAGTTTATTTAATTGTATTTATTTGTAGGAATTGTGTTTAATTAATTTATTGATAGTGTAGTGTTAGGTTAATTGTAGGTAATTGTAGGTAGTTTATTTAATTACTTTATTGATAGGGTAGTGTTAGGTTTAATTATATCTTAGGTTAGGATTTATTTTACAGGTAAATTTGTTATTATTTTAACTAGGTAACTATTAAATAGTTCTTAACTATTTAATAGCTATTGTACCTGGTTAAAATAATTAAAAAGTTGCCTGTAAAATAAATATTAATCCTAAAATAGCTATAATATAATTATAATTTATATTGTAGCTATATTAGGATTTATTTTACAGGTAAGTATTTAGCTTTAAATAGGAATCATTTATTTAATAAGAGTTAATTTATTTCGTTAGATTAAAATTATATTTAAGTTAGGGGGGTGTTAGTGTTAGGGTTAGACTTAGCTTTAGGGGTTAATCAATTTATTTAGGGCTGCAACAACTAATCGGTAAGATTGATCATAAAAATAGTTGTCAAAGAATGTCATTATCAATTAGGTGGTCAGCGATTAGTTGGTTATTGCACAGCACCAGCTGCTTCAATCCGATGAACTCCTGCACATGGTATTGTGCAAACATTTTTATTTATTATTATTTTTTCTATCCGATTAATCAGATAATTATTGTCCGATTAATCGGATAGAAAAAAGATTAAAAAAATAAATAAATTAAAAAATTTTTGCACAATCTTAGTTGCAGTAGATCGTCAGATTAAAGCAGCTGGTGCTGTGCAACTGACCAACTAATCGCTGACCACCTAATTGATAATGAGATTTGTTGACAACTATTTTTATGATCAAAACTTACCGATTAGTTGTTGCAGCCCTAAATTTATTAGAATAGCGGTGAGCTCCGGTCGTCAGATTAGGGGTTAATAATTGAAGTTAGGTGTTGGCGATGTTAGGGAGGGCAGATTAGGGGTTAATACTATTTATGATAGGGTTAGTGAGGCGGGTTAGGGGTTAATAACTTTATTATAGTAGCGCTCAGGTCCGCTCGGCAGATTAGGGGTTAATAAGTGTAGGCAGGTGTCGGCGACGTTGAGGGGGGCAGATTAGGGGTTAATAAATATAATATAGGGGTCGGCGGTGTTAGGGGTAGCAGATTAGGGGTACATAGGGATAACGTAGGTGGCGGCGCTTTGCGGTCGGAAGATTAGGGGTTAATTATTTTAAGTAGCTGGCGGCGACGTTGTGGGGGGCAGGTTAGGGGTTAATAAATGTAATACAGGGGTCGGCGGGGTTAGGGGCAGCAGATTAGGGGTACATAAGTATAACGTAGGTGGCGGTCGGCAGATTAGGGGTTAAAAATTTTAATCGAGTGGCGGCGATGTGGGGGGAGCTCGGTTTAGGGGTACATAGGTAGTTTATGGGTGTTAGTGTACTTTAGGGTACAGTAGTTAAGAGCTTTATGAACCGGCGTTAGCCAGAAAGCTCTTAACTCCTGCTATTTTCAGGCGGCTGGAATTTTGTCGTTAGAGCTCTAACGCTCACTTCAGAAACGACTCTAAATACCAGCGTTAGAAAGATCCCATTGAAAAGATAGGATACGCAAATAGCGTAGGGGGATCTGCGGTATGGAAAAGTCGCGGCTGAAAAGTGAGCGTTAGACCCTTTAATCACTGACTCCAAATACCAGCGGGCGGCCAAAACCAGCGTTAGGAGCCTCTAACGCTGGTTTTGACGGCTACCGCCGAACTCCAAATCTAGGCCTAAATAAGGTGCTCTTGTAACAGTGGGTAGGATATGTCTCTACTTGCACTATGAGGTTTACTGACAGACATTGATAACTGAATGTATCTATCTTACACATGAACTAAACTATCCTCCTGTTCTGTTTATTGACAAGTACAAACAGAGGCACAAACCCAGGTGCTTTGGTCTGATGATGTATGTGTTGCGAGAAAATTAGTAAGAAAAACATTCTTAGTGTAAACAGCAATTCTGAAAAACAACAGAAGCTGTGGATAAAAAGCTGAAACATGATTAATAATGTGAAGAGAGACAAGTTCTTAACCTCTTGAGACATGGATTAGCGACAGCTAACATGTCATTTAATCCAAATACATTTAAAAAAAATCATGCACACACACCTATATACAAAATATACATATACACATTTCATATTGCAGAATGAGAGAATTTACATTACAAATGGATGTAATCCACACTCTTAGGTATTTTCAAACCAAGTTAAAACTTTAATTCTATCATCAAATTTGCTTTGTTCTCTTGGTATCCTTTGTTAGAGAGTAAACCTAGGTTGGCCCATACTAGAAGGTGCATATGTAGTGAGTACTCTATGGTAGTAGGGTTTGTCACTTTGTATAACATATCTACAAACATCGTCACAACCCAGAGAAAACCTGGTAGTCTGTGCTGGTTCTAAGTGGGTGCTGAAGAGTGATTTGCACACTCATTCACTATTGTAGCATTTCAAACCACGGACAATGCCAGCTGTTGTGAATTTACAATGTAGTGCTTTTTTACATATCCAGTGATCTATGCAGAGTAAAGAGATAGACCATTGGTGGGCAATGGAGATTTTCAAAAATAAAATGAAGGAATGGATAGTCAAAGATGAGGTCCCCAACATGTTCCCCTGCACCTTTGATATTTATATTTACAGTCAAGTTTTTCCACTCCCTAATGTTATGGTCTAGAGCCCCCCCTACTGGTAGTGTATCAATGCTGAAATAATAAAAGCCAGCTCATACTTTATACTTATATTGTGTAAATGGACATCTGACCATCACATCTATATGTATTTGTTAGACAATCCAATACAAAACCATGGGCATTAATATAGAGTTGGCCCTTCCTTTGCAGCTAAAACACTTTAAAATCTTGTGGAAATCATTCCCAGAAGAGTTGCGAGTATGTGATTGGGATTTTGTGTCCATTCAGCCAAAAGGCATTTGTGAGGTCAGGCACTGATGTTGGACGAGAAGGTCTGTCTTGCAGTTCAATCCCAAAGATTTACATAGGGTTGAGGTCAGGTTTCTGTTCCTCCACACCAAACTCGCCAAACCATGTCTTGTGCACAGGGGCACATTCATGCTGAAATAGCAAACAGCCGTCCTCAAACTGTTGTAACAAAGTGGCAAGTGCCAAGTTGTCTAAAATGTCTTTGTATCCTGTAGCATTATGATGACCCTTTAATGAAACTATAGCCCAAACCCTGAAAAATAGCCCAAAACCTTTATCCCTCCTCCTCCAAACTTTAGAGTAAGGATTATGCATTCTGGAAGGTGGCATTTTCCTGGTATCTACCACACCCAGATTCTTCCATTAGACTGCCAGATAGTGAAGCAGGATTCATTACTCCAGAGAACACATTCCCATTGCTCCATAGTCCTGTGGCGACACACTTTACACCACTCCAGCCGGTACTTGGCTTTGTGCACGTGAGGCTTGTGCATAGCTGCTCGCCAGTGGAAACCCATTTCACAGTTCTAGTGCTGATGTTGCTTCTAAAGGCAGTTTGGAACTCTGTACTGAGTGATGCACAAGACAATAGATGTTTTTTACACTCTATACGCTTTAGCAGTCAGCAGCCCTGAGTTTGTGTGCTCTACCACTTTGTATCTGGACTGGATACTCCTAGATGCTTCCACTTCACAATAACAGCACTTACAGTTGACCAGTAGGACAAAAATTTCACAAACTGACTTGCTGAAAATGTGGCATCCTATGGCAGTGCCATGTTTATAAAGTCACTGAGCTGCTCAGTACAACCCATTGTACTGCAAACATTTGTTTATGGAAATTTCATGGCTTTGTGCTGGATTTTATAAACCTGTTGGGTGTGCCTGAAACAACAGAACTTAAAGTGAATGTAAATTTTGATGCTAAAGTGCCCAGTTTTTAAAAATTCGATTAAAAACAGGGGCATTTTAATTCATCAAAATTTACATTTCACTCGTGTTGTGAACAAATACTTACATTTTAAACTTGACAGCCAATCCAGCTTCCTCCACCCGTCGCAAAGCTTCTTGGGTCTAAAATGAGGAATCCGGCTTCCTCCAATCACGGCGTTGAATCAGACACAGATTCCCCCGGGAGAAGCCGTGATTGAAGGATGACCTATCCATCATTTCTGACGTCAGAAATGGCTTGCAACGACCGGAGGAAGCTGGAGCTGCTATCAAGTTTAAAAGGTAAGTATTTTTTCACAACAGGAGTGAAATTTAAATTTTGATGAATTAAAGTGCCCGGTTTTAAAAACCGGGCACTTTAGCATCAAAATTTATATTAACTTTAATAATTAGTAAGGGTTTTCACATACGTTGGGTCATAAAATGGGTTAGATAAGGTCAGATGAGGAACTGAAAAATAAATAAATGTTTGCTAACATAATGAATGCTGCTAGTAACATGCTCAGATTGGCTCCTCCGATAAAGGAAAGTGGTGGTGGCGGCAAACAAGGTGTTTGTTTTTAAAATGTTTAGACATGGTGGATATGTTATTCTATAGCAACTTAGCAAGGCAATATTGATGTTACATTTTTAATTGATTTTTGTGTATATATTTTTATTTATTTTTCAAATCTGAATATTATAGGTATCCACTCTTAACACAACATAATTATAAAGAGAAATAGACTGCATGATATCATTGCATGGGATCGCGTTTCCCTCAAGTGTGGGAAAACAAATACACATTACACATAAATAATACTATATAATGTATATATATTTATATAAAACACAGGAATGGACTGCGCTCACCAACTGGACTGGGTACACTTCCTAAGCCACTGTAAACTCCACAGCCCTGAACACTGCTTTTAAACATTACTATGTATCTGCTGGCGAGTGCCAGGTTTTCTTTGCGTTGTGTTGATAATGTTTGTAATGATTCCCTGTGGGCCTGTCACCCAGGCTGCTCAGGGGTTTACTGCCTGGGTTGCTGGGAACTGTGCAGCTGTCTGTCAGTGATCAGGCCTGTGGAGTTTACAGTGGCTTAAGATGTGTACCCAGTCCAGTCTGTAACT
The DNA here is from genome assembly GCF_027579735.1 of Bombina bombina. Lineage (NCBI taxonomy): Eukaryota > Metazoa > Chordata > Amphibia > Anura > Bombinatoridae > Bombina > Bombina bombina. The sequence continues at coordinate 606,105,734 of NC_069502.1, read as the reverse complement.
GCGGTCCATTCCTGTGTTTTGTATTTATATAGGGGAGATTACAAAAGCCTGTGTCACCCTGGGAGGTTCCAAGTTGGTTTATTTGAAAGTGTGCATTGTGTGGGTGCTGGTTAGGGTCCCAGGAAGGGGGAGACCTTGACGTCGTCCTGCGCTTGATCCTTTGGCGCCAAATGTACCTGACTTCCCCAAGTTTTGCTTTTAAACATTAGTGCCAGTTTTTTTGTGTGGTGTGTGTGTATATATATATATATATATATATATATATAGTTTCATTCACTGCCAAATGCGGAAATAGGAGGCCGTTTTCAGTATTCGGCTCTTTTCTGTATTTGCACAGATCTTAGTGTGTTCCATTATTTGCACAAGAGGATATTAAGCAGTTTGGAAAAGTAAAAATATAGTTTTATTAGTACAACAATCACACATCAAAAAAGACTGAAACAAATTTTAAACCCAAAGACTGGTTGTTCCCAGTCCCGATAAGAACCAGACTGTGATAGGGAAATCACAGGAAACTTATAATGTTACAGTTATAAAGTAAGTGCACAAACAAGGCAATGTCCAAATAAATGTGTATGGAATTTTCCCAATATTGTGTAAAATAATAATTTAGCTGGTATGTACAGGGGGTAATGTTAGCGCAAAGAAAGTTCCACCATATCTGCCGCATTATTACCATCATTTGCAGGCAATACCAGCGGGAGTATTCCCTTAAGTGACAGATTATTAAACCAATATTTTTACAAGCAAAATGAAGAGCCAACATTAGTTCACTGTACATATGGGTGTTTACAGAGGTGACCAAAAGGACAAATTTCCCCCACATCTAGAATCTGATACTGGGGGTGGCCATAAAAGCAAGTGTTCCACTGTCCTCCTACAACCTAACAGGGCATGAGATCCCTTATTGGTGATCAGTTTCATAACACATTGGAATTCAGGTTTAAAGTAATGTGTGGACAAGCTCTAAATCTGTACCTCTGTAGAACAAACTTAAAGGGACAGTCTACACCAGAATTTGTATTGTTTTAAAAGATAGATAATCCCTTTATTACACATTCCCCAGTTTTGCATAACCAACACAGTTATCATAATATACTTTTAACCTCTGTGATTATCTTGTATCTAAGCCTCTGCAAACTGCCCCTTTTTTCAGTTCTTTTGACAGACTTGCAGTCTAGCCAATCAGTGCCAGCTCCCAGATTACTTCACGTGCACGAGCACAGTGTTATATATATATATGAAATATGTGAACTAACACCCTCTAGTGGTGAAAAACTGTTAAAATGCAATCTGAAAGAGGTGGGCTTGAAGGTCTAAGAAATTAGCATATGAACCTCCTAGGTTAAGCTTTCAACTAAGAATACTAAGAGAACAAAGCAAAATTGGTGATAAAAGTAAATTGGAAAATTGTTTAAAATGACATGCTCTATCTGAATCATGAAAGTTTATTTTGGCCTAGACTGTCCCTTTAAAGCTATACACTTATGAGATTCCTCATTTCAAAGAAGAGAATCTCTTTTAAACACGTGATAACTTGAGCTTGCTTAATGCAAAAAACAGAATTTATGTTTACCTGATAAATTTCTTTCTCCAACGGTGTGTCCGGTCCACGGCGTCATCCTTACTTGTGGGATATTCTCTTCCCCAACAGGAAATGGCAAAGAGCCCAGCAAAGCTGGTCACATGATCCCTCCTAGGCTCCGCCTACCCCAGTCATTCGACCGACGTTAAGGAGGAATATTTGCATAGGAGAAACCATATGGTACCGTGGTGACTGTAGTTAAAGAAAATAAAATATCAGACCTGATTAAAAAAACCAGGGCGGGCCGTGGACCGGACACACCGTTGGAGAAAGAAATTTATCAGGTAAACATAAATTCTGTTTTCTCCAACATAGGTGTGTCCGGTCCACGGCGTCATCCTTACTTGTGGGAACCAATACCAAAGCTTTAGGACACGGATGAAGGGAGGGAGCAAATCAGGTCACCTAAATGGAAGGCACCACGGCTTGCAAAACCTTTCTCCCAAAAATAGCCTCAGAAGAAGCAAAAGTATCAAACTTGTAAAATTTGGTAAAAGTGTGCAGTGAAGACCAAGTCGCTGCCCTACATATCTGATCAACAGAAGCCTCGTTCTTGAAGGCCCATGTGGAAGCCACAGCCCTAGTGGAATGAGCTGTGATTCTTTCGGGAGGCTGCCGTCCGGCAGTCTCGTAAGCCAATCTGATGATGCTTTTAATCCAAAAAGAGAGAGAGGTAGAAGTTGCTTTTTGACCTCTCCTTTTACCTGAATAAACAACAAACAAGGAAGATGTTTGTCTAAAATCCTTTGTAGCATCGAAATAGAATTTTAGAGCGCGAACAACATCCAAATTGTGCAACAAACGTTCCTTCTTTGAAACTGGTTTTGGACACAGAGAAGGTACGATAATCTCCTGGTTAATGTTTTTGTTAGAAACAACTTTTGGAAGAAAACCAGGTTTAGTACGTAAAACCACCTTATCTGCATGGAACACCAGATAAGGAGGAGAACACTGCAGAGCAGATAATTCTGAGACTCTTCTAGCAGAAGAAATCGCAACTAAAAACAAAACTTTCCAAGATAATAACTTAATATCAACGGAATGTAAGGGTTCAAACGGAACCCCCTGAAGAACTGAAAGAACTAAATTGAGACTCCAAGGAGGAGTCAAAGGTTTGTAAACAGGCTTGATTCTAACCAGAGCCTGAACAAAGGCTTGAACATCTGGCACAGCTGCCAGCTTTTTGTGAAGTAATACCGACAAGGCAGAAATCTGTCCCTTCAGGGAACTTGCAGATAATCCTTTCTCCAATCCTTCTTGAAGGAAGGATAGAATCCTAGGAATCTTAACCTTGTCCCAAGGGAATCCTTTAGATTCACACCAACAGATATATTTTTTCCAAATTTTGTGGTAAATCTTTCTAGTCACAGGCTTTCTGGCCTGAACAAGAGTATCGATCACAGAATCTGAGAATCCTCGCTTCGATAAAATCAAGCGTTCAATCTCCAAGCAGTCAGCTGGAGTGAAACCAGATTCGGATGTTCGAACGGACCCTGAACAAGAAGGTCTCGTCTCAAAGGTAGCTTCCAAGGTGGAGCCGATGACATATTCACCAGATCTGCATACCAAGTCCTGCGTGGCCACGCAGGAGCTATCAAGATCACCGACGCCCTCTCCTGCTTGATCCTGGCTATCAGCCTGGGGATGAGAGGAAATGGCGGGAACACATAAGCTAGTTTGAAGGTCCAAGGTGCTACTAGTGCATCCACTAGAGCCGCCTTGGGATCCCTGGATCTGGCCCCGTAGCAAGGAACTTTGAAGTTCTGACGAGAGGCCATCAGATCCATGTCTGGAATGCCCCACAGGTGAGTGACTTGGGCAAAGATTTCCGGATGGAGTTCCCACTCCCCCGGATGCAATGTCTGCCGACTCAGAAAATCCGCTTCCCAATTTTCCACTCCTGGGATGTGGATAGCAGACAGGTGGCAGGAGTGAGACTCCGCCCAAAGAATAATTTTGGTTACTTCTTCCATCGCTAGGGAACTCCTTGTTCCCCCCTGATGGTTGATGTACGCAACAGTCGTCATGTTGTCTGATTGAAACCGTATGAACCTGGTCCTCGCAAGCTGGGGCCAGGCCTGGAGAGCATTGAATATCGCTCTCAGTTCCAGAATATTTATCGGTAGAAGAGATTCTTCCCGAGACCAAAGACCCTGAGCTTTCAGGGATCCCCAGACCGCGCCCCAGCCTATCAGACTGGCGTCGGTCGTGACAATGACCCACTCTGGTCTGTGGAACATCATCCCTTGAGACAGATTGTCCAGGGACAGCCACCAACGGAGTGAGTCTCTGGTTCTCTGATTTACTTGTATCTTCGGAGACAAGTCTGTATAGTCCCCATTCCACTGACTGAGCATGCACAGTTGTAATGGTCTTAGATGAATGCGCGCAAAAGGAACTATGTCCATCGCCGCCACCATCAACCCGATCACTTCCATGCACTGAGCTATGGAAGGAAGAGGAACGGAATGAAGTATCCGACAAGAGTCCAGAAGCTTTGTTTTTCTGGCCTCTGTTAGAAAGATCCTCATTTCTAAGGAGTCTATAATTGTTCCCAAGAAGGGAACCCTTGTTGACGGGGATAGAGAACTCTTTTCCACGTTCACTTTCCAGCCGTGAGATCTGAGAAAGGCCAGGACAATGTCCGTGTGAGCCTTTGCTTGAGGAAGGGACGACGCTTGAATCAGAATGTCGTCCAGGTAAGGTACTACTGCAATGCCCCTTGGTCTTAGCACCGCTAGAAGGGACCCTAGTACCTTTGTGAAAATCCTTGGAGCAGTGGCTAATCCGAAAGGAAGCGCCACGAACTGGTAATGTTTGTCCAGGAATGCAAACCTTAGGAACCGATGATGTTCCTTGTGGATAGGAATATGTAGATACGCATCCTTTAAATCCACCGTGGTCATGAATTGACCTTCCTGGATGGAAGGAAGGATAGTTCGAATGGTTTCCATCTTGAACGATGGGACCTTGAGAAATTTGTTTAAGATCTTGAGATCTAGGATTGGTCTGAACGTTCCCTCTTTTTTGGGAACTATGAACAGATTGGAGTAGAACCCCATCCCTTGTTCTCTTAATGGAACAGGATGAATCACTCCCATTTTTAACAGGTCTTCTACACAATGTAAAAACGCCAGTCTTTTTATGTGGTCTGAAGACAACTGCGACCTGTGGAACCTCCCCCTTGGGGGAAGTCCCTTGAATTCCAGAAGATAACCCTGGGAGACTATTTCTAGCGCCCAAGGATCCAGAACATCTCTTGCCCAAGCCTGAGCGAAGAGAGAGAGTCTGCCCCCCACCAGATCCGGTCCCGGATCGGGGGCCAATATTTCATGCTGTCTTGGTAGCAGTGGCAGGTTTCTTGGCCTGCTTTCCCTTGTTCCAGCCTTGCATTGGTCTCCAAGCTGGCTTGGCCTGAGAAGTATTACCCTCTTGCTTAGAGGACGTAGCACCTTGGGCTGGTCCGTTTTTACGAAAGGGACGAAAATTAGGTCTATTTTTTGCCTTGAAGGGCCGATCCTGAGGAAGGGCGTGGCCCTTACCCCCAGTGATATCAGAGATAATCTCTTTCAAGTCAGGACCAAACAGCGTTTTCCCCTTGAAAGGAATGTTTAGTAGCTTGTTCTTGGAAGACGCATCAGCCGACCAAGATTTCAACCAAAGCGCTCTGCGCGCCACAATAGCAAACCCAGAGTTCTTAGCCGCTAACTTAGCCAATTGCAAAGAGGCGTCTAGAGTGAAAGAATTAGCCAATTTGAGAGCATTGATTCTGTCCATAATCTCCTCATAAGGAGGAGAGTCACTATCGAGCACCTTAAGCAGTTCATCAAACCAGAAATATGCGGCAGTAGTGACAGGGACAATGCATGAAATGGGTTGTAGAAGGTAACCCTGCTGAACAAACATCTTTTTAAGCAAACCTTCTAATTTTTTATCCATAGGATCTTTGAAAGCACAACTATCCTCTATGGGAATAGTGGTGCGTTTGTTTAAAGTAGAAACCGCTCCCTCGACCTTGGGGACTGACTGCCATAAGTCCTTTCTGGGGTCGACCATAGGAAACAATTTTTTAAATATGGGGGGAGGGACGAAAGGAATACCGGGCCTTTCCCATTCTTTATTAACAATGTCCGCCACCCGCTTGGGTATAGGAAAAGCTTCTGGGAGCCCCGGCACCTCTAGGAACTTGTCCATTTTACATAGTTTCTCTGGGATGACTAAATTTTCACAATCATCCAGAGTGGATAATACCTCCTTAAGCAAAATGCGGAGATGTTCCAATTTAAATTTAAATGTAATCACATCAGATTCAGCCTGCTGAGAAATGTTCCCTAAATCAGTAATTTCTCCCTCAGACAAAACCTCCCTGGCCCCCTCAGATTGGGTTAGGGGCCCTTCAGAGATATTAATATCAGCGTCGTCATGCTCTTCAGTAACTAAAACAGAGCAGCCACGCTTACGCTGACAAGGGTTAATTTTGGCTAAAATGTTTTTGACAGAATTATCCATTACAGCCGTTAATTGTTGCATAGTAAGGAGTATTGGCGCGCTAGATGTACTAGGGGCCTCCTGAGTGGGCAAGACTCGTGTAGACGAAGGAGGGAATGATGCAGTACCATGCTTACTCCCCTCACTTGAGGAATCATCTTGGGCATCATTGTCATTATCACATAAATCACATTTATTTAAATGAATAGGAATTCTGGCTTCCCCACATTCAGAACACAGTCTATCTGGTAGTTCAGACATGTTAAACAGGCATAAACTTGATAACAAAGTACAAAAACGTTTTAAAATAAAACCGTTACTGTCACTTTAAATTTTAAACTGAACACACTTTATTACTGCAATTGCGAAAAAACATGAAGGAATTGTTCAAAATTCACCAAATTTTCACCACAGCGTCTTAAAGCCTTGAAAATATTGCACACCAATTTTGGAAGCTTTAACCCTTAAAATAACGGAACCGGAGCCGTTTTAAGCTTTAAACCCCTTTACAGTCCCTGGTATCTGCTTTGCTGAGACCCAACCAAACCCAAAGGGGAATACGATACCAAATGACGCCTTCAGAAGTCTTTTATAAGTATCAGAGCTCCTCTCACATGCGACTGCATGCCATGCCTCTCAAAAACAAGTGCGCAACACCGGCGCGAAAATGAGACTCTGCCTATGCTTTGGGAAAGCCCCTAAAGAATAAGGTGTCTAAAACAGTGCCTGCCGATATTATTATATCAAAATACCCAGATAAAATGATTCCTCAAGGCTAAATATGTGTTAATAATCAATCGATTTAGCCCAGAAAAAGTCTACAGTTTAAATAAGCCCTTGTGAAGCCCTTATTTACAATCGTAATAAACATGGCTTACCGGATCCCATAGGGAAAATGACAGCTTCCAGCATTACATCGTCTTGTTAGAATGTGTCATACCTCAAGCAGCAAGGGACTGCAAACTGTTCCCCCAACTGAAGTTAATTGCTCTCAACAGTCCTGTGTGGAACAGCCATGGATTTTAGTTACGGTTGCTAAAATCATTTTCCTCATACAAACAGAATTCTTCATCTCTTTTCTGTTTCTGAGTAAATAGTACGTACCAGCACTATTTGAAAATAACAAACTCTTGATTGAATAATGAAAAACTACAGTTAAACACTAAAAAACTCTAAGCCATCTCCGTGGAGATGTTGCCTGTACAACGGCAAAGAGAATGACTGGGGTAGGCGGAGCCTAGGAGGGATCATGTGACCAGCTTTGCTGGGCTCTTTGCCATTTCCTGTTGGGGAAGAGAATATCCCACAAGTAAGGATGACGCCGTGGACCGGACACACCTATGTTGGAGAAACTGCTGTTTCTTAACCTTTTAGAAAGTAGACATGTGCATTTGCCATTTATTTGTATAAACGAATGCAAAATATGGCCACAGATAGCAACATTTGTATCTTCTCAAAGATGGATTTGTTTAATAGTGCAAGACAAAAAGATCTGGATTTGCACAGATCTTTGTGTTGAACTATTACATGAACAACTTCTACTCCAAAAAAGCCTCTTTCCACGGCCATGTCTATAAGAAACCAAGTTTAGTAACATAACGGGAAGCTTGTTAAAAATGAGACTATTCCCTTAACTAAAATAAATTCATACAACCCAGAGCTCACTCATTTGAAAGAGGAGGGATTCCATTTTCAAACAAATGACAATATAATCAATGAATTTCAAGATTATTCTTTAACACAATAGGTTCCATTGTTAAGTCTTTGTTTTTTTGTCATCTCTGTTTTGAGCAAAGTACCAGTATAAGCACAAAATTATATTAACAAAATTTCTACATTCCCATAATCTATATGATTATACATTGGTTTAATTTCAAAATAATTTATTAAAACTGAATTTTAGAAATTGTAAGAATTTATACAAAACTGAAAAGAAAGTTTTTTTTTTTTAAGCAACACAACATTCATCAATCAAAAGTCAAAGCCCACAAAACTGGAAAAACCTCTTTAGGATGGAACACTGAACAAAAAATGTAAGTATTTGCCTTTAACAATCTCCCTGTGCATATTAACTACGTTCCAGGAATATATTGAGAAATTCACCTCGTTTGTATTTCATATCTTCTCATTAAAGATTCCTGATTTTTCTACAACATATAATTGACATCACCCCATGAAAATATGCTACAGGGCATATACAACTCAAAAATTAAGGGGAACGCCTCAATAAAAAGAAAAAAAAAAGAAAAAAAAAGAAAAGATAATTAGTAAGTAGCAACATCCAGAGTTATCTTCTGCAGGTTTTGTGAGGCAATACTAATAATAAGAACAAATTATTGTTAAGGAGAGAAAAAACAAATGTGTGTTGGACTTTGTAACATTAGATAGATAGATAAATCATTGCTTCCATAGAAAATGTTGACAGCCGGTTGGCATTATAAAGTAGCTTGGTGGGAGAAGTATAATACTTTCCAATATGATAACATTTTCTGTTATTTACAAATGTTACACTATCCAAACCACAAATTCATTTTTAGCCATAATATTTTTTGATCAGGGTGCAAAATGTCATTTTTTTATTTTGCATGACAAGAGGGAAGAGAGAGAAGAGATGGAACGGAGGTAGAGAAGGGAGGAAGAGAGAAGGGGAGGGAGAGAAAAGGAGGGAAGAAGGCTTAGGAGAGAAGAAAGGGAGAGAAGAAGGGAGAGAAGGAAGGTAGAGAAGAAGGGAGTGAAAAGAGGGAGAGAATGAGGGATGGGTCTGAGCTGAAGCTGAAAGCTGGTGTTGGAGCTAGCAATAAAGAATCTCTGGGGACACAGAATGTGATACTGCACCAGCTGCTTAAAGGGGCACAAACTTTCTGCAGGGCTCAAGATGCAACCCCCCAACCTTGAGCTGCTGCCGAATCGCTGAGAAATTTCTCCAACAGAAGAATATGCACAAGTAAATTCTGCACGTCTTTTCCTGGGTGCTGCAACAGCCTATCCCAAAACTGGCACATCCCCAGCCTGGCATGCAGTGCTCCCCATATGATGAACTATCATGAAATATAGCAGCAAAGTTTTTATATGATTTAAAACATTATGCCTAAGGACTAACCACTCCCATATAAATCCAATGGTGCAGACCCTTAAATATTATTATGTACAAAAATATTTCAAAACAATTCATATGATTTCTCAAAAGACAGGGAATTCAGCACTCTTATCAAAAAAAAAGAAAACTTTAACCCCTTCCCACCTGGAGTTATTTGTCTAAAATGTGAAATCACGCGATAGATCACGAGATCATGTGATTTCAATGATGGGATCGTGTTATCTGGGGGGTAGTGCCTATGACGCTAGCCCTCCAGCCCATGATCCCATTCAGGAAGGCCTTTGGCTTAAAGGGACAGTCAACCCAAAAAATTTCCTTACTCCTACAGATAAAGTTTACTAGGATAAATATTTCAAAATGTAGCCCAATTTTGCTAAATATATAGTTTTCAAGAAAAATTACTTAATACATGTCCCTCGGGAGTTTTGAAATGGCCGCCAGCCCCCTCCTCTATTTCGTCATAACCCTTTTTCCTTCCTTCCTCTTCTGCAAGAAACTTTTCGTGCCTCCGCATTCCCGTTTTTTGCGCATATGCAATGCGCCGATTTTAGTGAAGGGGCCTTTTGAAGCAGGAACTAAAAATAACCGCTCAGTATCCTAGCGGTTCCTATATGCGGCGGACCAGTTGGCTTCTCTTCATCTACCGCCGCATATAGGAACCGCTAGGATACTGAGCGGTACTGATGATCCTGAATTCTGCTCATTTGTCATGTCACATATGATTTAATACATTCGTTCACTTATCAGTATCTGGTTTATTGAACTCTAGTGGAATCCCTTGTTGTAATAACTGTATGTGCTGGCGGAGAGGACATTCTCCTACACTTCCTTGCAAAATGATATAATAATGAGACAATAGTGCTGTCAAAGCGTGTGGTGTCTGGGTTCAATATATAAAAGGCGCTGAGCTGTAGAAAAAAAAAAGCACATACCACTGCAGTTTAGTTCACTGACTATATGGTGTGTAGATTGATCGGAATCTGAACCATGTATACGAAAACAATATGAAGCCTTTGGTTGTCATTGATTATAATAAACCATTCTGTCTATTTACGGCATATTGTATCCAAACTCACTCATCACTTTCTGCAATGATTATTTGAGATACAAATGTAGCCATATTTTCTGTTTAAGAATCACTAAAATAACTTTTATATAGATTGAAACGAAATAGTGTCACACATGGCAAAGATAAATTATCAACACAATATCAAGCAATGTTTTAGCATCCCTGCAAAAATGTAATTCGTTATTGCTTTATTTTGTATGTATGTCCCCTTTGTAAACCGTGCCTAATAGGTAAAGCGAGAATGTAAGGGGAATATAAAGAAATTGTTGAAAGTGGTTCTGAACATCTGTAAAATCCTAGCTACTCCGTTTAATAAATTACTGAGAATACCAAACATTACATCTGATCCATGTATACGACTACAATATGAAGCCTCTGGTTGTTATTGATTATAATAAACCATTCTGTCTATTTACTGCATATTGTAGCCAAACTCACTCATCACTTTCTGAAATGATTATCTGAGATACAAATGTAGCCATATTTTCTTTCCATTATAAGAGAAGTTTGCAAGACAGTCTCTCCTCTTTCCAGGGTATTATTAATGTCATGATTTCTGACATTATAATAGATCGTTTTTATTAGAGAAGTTTTAAAGCAACCTGCATCTTTTAAATGAAAATACAATCATACCACATTTTGGAGCTCTATGAGTTGGAATTGCTGTGTCTGAACACTGAATACGTTTATTTAAGGATCTTTGCTATATAATATGTGTAATTTAGTGACTTGTATACTGTACAATACTGGGCTTATTGTCTCTGTCACTGCTTGTATACTTCAGTACACTATGTTTTTTCTAGAAACACGATGCTGTTCAAAATATAGTGGAATATTTACACATATACACTGCAAGTAGGGATGTGATGTAAGTCTTTTCTTTAAAAAAAAATTAAATAAAAAAAATTATATATATATATAATGTACTTCTGGGGTCTGTTTTTTATTTATTTTTCCCCCAAAGGTGCCAGCTGTCACTGCATCTAATGATGACAAATGCCTCTATGGATGCAGATTGCAGGCTGTGGTGCTAATCTCATACTCTGCCAGATCACCACTGCCCTTCACATTAATTTAACCTTTTAATTCCTGTGTCACCATGAAATTATTAACTTGGAGAGTGGATGTCATCAATTTCCAGGTGCGCATTAAATTGAATTCATTTTGCAAGAGGTTTCTCGTATAACCGGTATTGTTATATTAATTTCCTTTTCTCTGAATTGTGATTTTTAATTATTATTATTATTATTATTATAATAACATTCAAAAGTATTTTCTGATATTCTCACAAACCTGCATGTAAAATACAAGACACACAATTTACTGAAATGAATGTTTTAGAATGTTTTGCAACTTCCAGGAATATTTAGGTGCTTTATATCACTGAAGCAGAAATGAATGTTTGCTGACATCTGTCTAAAGTATTAATTTCAGCAAATTGTGTCTTGTATTTTACATGCAGGTTTGTGAGAATATCAGAAAATACTTTTGAATGTTATAATAATAATAATAATTAAAAATCATAATTCAAAGAGGAAATTATTATAACAATGCCAGTTACACGAGAAGTGTAGTTATATTTATGTCTATATTTGTTTTCTTTAGGAAACTTTCTTCACAAAATAAACACACATATTGGTAAACATTCATCAAGGAAAATTGAAAATTCATCCAGGAAAATGAAGATGAACATCCAGAATGAATGATCTTCTCTGACCTGATGTGATTTCAGACTGACAAACTGCTCACATTAATAAAAAGTGCTGAAATTACATGGGCTGTATATTTTATATATATATATATATATATATATATATATATATATATATATATATATATATATATATATATCCCTGCAAGACTTAAATTTGTATTTTTATAGTAATCATTTTAAGTTTTTTTTAAGAAAAGACTTACAGTACATCCCTACTTGCAGTGCATATCTGTAAATATTCCACTATATTTTGAACAGCATCGTATTTCTAGAAAAATCAGGGTGTAGTGAAGTATACAAGCAGTGACAGAGACGATCAGCCCAGTATTGTACAGTATACAAGTCACTAAATTACACATATTATATAGCAAAGTTCCTTAAATAAACATATTCAGTGTTCAGACACAGCAATTCCAACTCATAGAACTCCAGAATGTGGTATGTTTGTATTTTCATTTAAAAGATGCAGGTTGCTTTAAAACTGTTCTAATAACAACAATCTATTATAATGTCAGAAATCATGACATTAATAATACCCTGGAAAGAGGAGAGACTGTCTTGCAAACTTCTCTTATAATGGAAAGAAAACATAATTTATGTAAGAACTTACCTGATAAATTCATTTCTTTCATATTAGCAAGAGTCCCTGAGCTAGTGACGTATGGGATATACATTCCTACCAGGAGGGGCAAAGTTTCCCAAACCTCAAAATGCCTATAAATACACCCCTCACCACACCCACAAATCAGTTTAACGAATAGCCAAGAAGTGGGGTGATAAGAAAAAAGTGCGAAGCATAAATATAAGGAATTGGAATAATTGTGCTTTATACAAAAAATCATAACCACCACAAGGGTGGGCCTCAGGGACTCTTGCTAATATGAAAGAAATGAATTTATCAGGTAAGTTCTTACATAAATTATGTTTTCTTTCATGTAATTAGCAAGAGTCCATGAGCTAGTGACGTATGGGATAATGACTACCCAAGATGTGGATCTTCCACGCAAGAGTCACTAGAGAGGGAGGGATAAAATAAAGACAGCCAATTCCGCTGAAAAAAATCCACACCCAAAAATAAAGTTTAAATCTTATAAAGAAAAAAACTGAAAATATAAGCAGAAGATTCAAACTGAAACAGCTGCCTGAAGTACTTTTCTACCAAAGACAGCTTCAGAAGAAGAAAACACATCAAAAATGGTAGAATTTAGTAAAAGTATGCAAAGAAGACCAAGTTGCTGCTTTGCAAATCTGATCAACCGAAGCTTCATTCCTAAACGCCCAGGAAGTAGAAACTGACCTAGTAGAATGAGCTGTAATCCTTTGAGGCGGAGTTTTACCCGACTCGACATAAGCATGATGAATTAAAGATTGAACCAAGATGCCAAAAGAAATGGCAGAGGCCTTCTGACCTTTCCTAGAACCGGAAAAGATAACAAATAGACTAGAAGTCTTTCGGAAATTCTTAGTAGCTTCAACATAATATTTCAAAGCTCTAACTACATCCAAAGAATGCAATGATTTCTCCTTAGAATTCTTAGGATTAGGACATAATGAAGGAACCACAATTTCTCTACTAATGTTGTTGGAATTCACAACCTTAGGTAAAAATTTAAAAGAAGTTCGCAACACCGCCTTATCCTGGTGAAAAATCAGAAAAGGAGACTCACAAGAAAGAGCAGATAATTCAGAAACTCTTCTGGCAGAAGAGATAGCCAAAAGGAACAAAACTTTCCAAGAAAGTAATTTAATGTCCAATGAATGCATAGGTTCAAACGGAGGAGCTTGAAGAGCCCTCAGAACCAAATTCAAACTCCAAGGAGGAGAAATTGACTGATGACAGATTTTATACGAACCAAAGCTTGTACAAAACAATGAATATCAGGAAGATTAGCAATTTTTCTGTGAAAAAGAACAGAAAGAGCAGAGATTTGTCCTTTCAAGGAACTTGCAGACAAACCTTTATCCAAACCATCCTGAAGAAACTGTAAAATTCTCGGAATTCTAAAAGAATGCCAGGAAAAATGATGAGAGACACCAATAAATATAAGTCTTCCAGACTCTATAATATATCTCCCTAGATACAGATTTACGAGCCTGTAACATAGTATTAATCACAGAGTCGGAGAAACCTCTTTGACTAAGAATCAAGCGTTCAATCTCCATACCTTTAAATTTAAGGATTTGAGATCCTGATGGAAAAAAGGACCTTGCGACAGAAGGTCTGGCCTTAACGGAAGAGTCCACGGTTGGCAAGAGGCCAACCGGACAAGATCCGCATACCAAAACCTGTGAGGCCATGCTGGAGCTACCAGCAGAACAAACGAGCATTCTTTCAGAATCTTGGAGATTACTCTTGGAAGAAGAACTAGAGGCGGAAAGATATAGGCAGGATGATACTTCCAAGGAAGTGACAATGCATCCACTGCTACCGCTTGAGGATCCCTGGATCTGGACAGATACCTGGGAAGTTTCTTGTTTAGATGAGAGGCCATCAAATCTATTTCTGGAAGTTCCCACATTTGAACAATCTGAAGAAATACCTCTGGGTGAAGAGACCATTCGCCCGGATGTAACGTTTGGCGACTGACATAATCCGCTTCCCAATTGTCTATAACTGGGATATGAACCGCAGAAACTAGACAGGAGCTGGATTCCGCCCATACCAGAATTCGAGATACTTCTTTCATAGCCAGAGGACTGTGAGTCCCTTTCTTGATGATTGATGTATGCCACAGTTGTGATATTGTCTGTCTGAAAACAAATGAACGATTCTCTCTTTAGAAGAGGCCAAGACAGAAGAGCTCTGAAAATTGCACGGAGTTCCAAAATATTGATTGGTAATCTCACCTCCTGAGATTCCCAAACCCCTTGTGCTGTCAGAGACCCCCACACAGCTCCCCAACCTGTAAGACTTGCATCTGTTGAAATTACAGTCCAGGTCGGAAGAACAAAAGAAGCCCCCTGAACTAAACGATGGTGATCTGTCCACCACGTGAGAGAGTGTCGTACAATCGGTTTTAAAGATATTAATTGAGATATCTTTGTGTAATCCCTGCACCACTGGTTCAGCATACAGAGCTGAAGAGGCCGCATGTGAAAACGAGCAAAGGGGATCGCGTCCGATGCAGCAGTCATAAGACATAGAATTTCCATGCATAAGGCTACCGAAGGGAATGATTGTGACTGAAGGTTTCGACAAGCTGATATCAATTTTAGACGTCTCTTGTCTGTCAAAGATAGAGTCATGAACACTGAATCTATCTGAAAACCTAAAAAGGTTACCTGTGTCTGAGGAATCAATGAACTTTTTGGTAAATTGATCCTCCAACCATGATGTTGAAGAAACAACACAAGTCGATTCGTATGAGATTCTGCTAAATGTGAAGACTGAGCAAGTACCAAGATATCGTCCAAATAAGGAAATACCACAATACCCTGTTCTCTGATTACAGATAGAAGGGCACCGAGAACCTTTGTAAAAATCCTTGGAGCTGTTGCTAGTCCAAACGGCAGAGCCACAAACTGGTAATGCTTGTCTAGGAAAGAGAATCTCAGAAACTGATAGTGATGTGGATGAATCGGAATATGCAGATATGCATCCTGTAAATCTATTGTAGACATATAATGCCCTTGCTGAACAAAAGGCAGGATAGTCCTTACAGTTACCATTTTGAATGTTGGTATCCTTACATAACGATTCAATATTTTTAGATCCAGAACTGGTCTGAAGGAATTCTCCTTCTTTGGTACAATGAAGAGATTTGAATAAAACCCCAGTCCCTGTTCCAGAACTGGAACTGGCATAATTACTCCAGCCAACTCTAGATCTGAAACACATTTCAGAAATGCTTGAGCCTTCGCTGGGTTTACTGGGACACGGGAAAGAAAAAATCTCTTTGCAGGAGGCCTTATCTTGAAGCCAATTCTGTACCCTTCTGAAACAATGTTCTGAATCCAAAGATTGTGAACGGAATTGATCCAAATTTCTTTGAAAAAACGTAATCTGCCCCCTACCAGCTGAGCTGGAATGAGGGCCGCACCTTCATGTGGACTTAGGAGCTGGCTTTGATCTTCTAAAAGGCTTGGATTTATTCCAGACTGGAGATGGTTTCCAAACTGATACCGCTCCTGAGGATGAAGGATCAGGTTTTTGTTCCTTGTTGTGACGAAAGGAACGAAAACGATTATTAGACCTAAATTTACCTTTAGATTTTATTACCCTGGAAAGAAAGGGAAAGCAGAGTAGACTTAGAAGACATATCAGCATTCCAAGTTTTAAGCCATAAAGCTCTTCTAGCTAAAATAGCTAGAGACATATACCTGACATCAACTCTAATGATATCAAAGATGGCATCACAAATACAATTTTTAGCGTGTTGAAGAAGAATAATAATGCTATGAGAATTATGATCTGTTACTTGTTGCGCTAAAGTTTCTAACCAAAAAGTTGAAGCTGCAGCAACATTCGCTAAAGATATAGCAGGTCTAAGAAGATTACCTGAACACAAGTAAGCTTTTCTTAGAAAGGAATCAATTTTCCTATCTAAAGGATCCTTAGCAAGAGTAGAGACAGCCCCATCAACCTTAGGGATTTTGTCCCAAAACTCTAATCTGTCAGATGGCACAGGATATAATTGCTTAAAACGTTTAGAAGGAGTAAATAAATTACCCAAATTATTCCATTCCCTGGAAATTACTTCAGAAATAGCACCAGGGACAGGAAAAACTTCTGGAATAACTACAGGAGATTTAAAAACCTTATCTAAACGTTTAGATTTAGTATCAAGAGGACCAGAATCCTCAATTTCTAATGCAATTAGGACTTCTTTAAGTAAAGAACGAATAAATTCCATTTTAAATAAATATGAAGATTTATCAGCATCAACCTCTGAGACAGAATCCTCTGAACCAGAAGAACCATTATCAGAATCAGAATGATGATGTTCATTTAAAAATTCATCTGAAAAATGAGAAGTTTTAAAAGACTTTTTATGTTTAACTAGAAGGAGGAATAACAGACATAGCCTTCTAAATGGATTTAGAAACAAAATCTCTTATGTTATCAGGAACACTCTGAGTATTAGATGTTGACGGAACAGCAACAGGCAATGAAACAGTACTAAAGGAAATATTATCTGCATTAACAAGTTTGTCATGACAAACAGTACAAACAACAGCTGGAGGAACAGATACCATAAGTTTACAGCAGATACACTTAGCTTTGGTAGCTCCAGCACCAGGCAGCGATTTTCCAGAAGTATCTTCTGACTCAGTTTCAACGTGGGACATCTTGCAATATGTAATAGAAAAAACAACATATAAAGCAAAATTGATCAAATTCCTTAAATGACAGTTTCAGGAATGGGAAAAAATGCCAGTGAACAAGCTTCTAGCAACCAGAAGCAATAAATAATGAGACTTAAATAATGTGGAGACAATAGTGACGCCCATATTTTTTTAGCGCCAAAAATGACGCCCACATTATTTGGCGCCAAAAATGAACGCCGACACTTTTGGCGCAAAAGAACGTCAAAAATGACGCAACTTCCGGCGACACGTATGACGCCGGAAACAGAAAAAAATTTTGCGCCAAAAAAGTCAGCGCCAAGAATGACGCAATAAAATGAAGCATTTTCAGCCCCCGCGAGCCTAACAGCCCACAGGGAAAAAGTCAAATTTTAAGGTAAGAAAAAAAATGATTTATTCATATGCATTATCCCAAATATGAAACTGACTGTCTGAAATAAGGAATGTTGAACATCCTGAGTCAAGGCAAATAAATGTTTGAATACATATATTTAGAACTTTATAAAAAAGTGCCCAACCATAGCTTAGAGTGTCACAGAAAATAAGACTTACTTACCCCAGGACACTCATCTACATGTTTTAGAAAGCCAAACCAGTACTGCAACGAAAATCAGCAGAGGTAATGGTATATAAATAAGAGTATATCGTCGATATGAAAAGGGAGGTAAGAGATGAATCTCTATGACCGATAACAGAGAACCTATGAAATAGACCCCGTAGAAGGAGATCATTGAATTCAAATAGGCAATACTCTCCTCACATCCCTCTGACATTCACTGCACGCTGAGAGGAAAACCGGGCTCCAACCTGCTGCGGAGCGCATATCAACGTAGAATCTAGCACAAACTTACTTCACCACCTCCATAGGAGGCAAAGTTTGTAAAACTGATTTGTGGGTGTGGTGAGGGGTGTATTTATAGGCATTTTGAGGTTTGGGAAACTTTGTCCCTCCTGGTAGGAATGTATATCCCATACGTCACTAGCTCATGGACTCTTGCTAATTACATGAAAGAAAATATGGCTACATTTGTATCTCAGATAATCATTGCAGAAAGTGATGAGTGAGTTTGGATACAATATGCCGTAAATAGACAGAATGGTTTATTATAATCAATGACAACCAGAGGCTTCATATTGTAGTCGTATACATGGATCAGATGTAATGTTTGGTATTCTCAGTAATTTATTAAACGGAGTAGCTAGGATTTTACAGATGTTCAGAACCACTTTCAGCAATTTCTTTATATTCCCCTTACATTCTCGCTTTACCTATTAGGCACGGTTTACAAAGGGGACATACAGACAAAATAAAGCAATAACAAATAACATTTTTGCAGGGATGCTAAAACATTGCTTGATGTTGTAGTGATAATTTATCTTTGCCATGTGTGACACTATTTCATTTTAATCTATATAAAGGTTATTTATAGTGATTCTTAAACAGAAAATATGGCTACATTTGTATCTCAAATAATCATTACAGAAAGTGATGAGTGAGTTTGGATACAATATGCTGTAAATAGACAGAATGGTTTATTATAATCAATGACAACAAGAGGCTTCATATTGTTTTCGTATACATGGATCAGATTCCGATGGATCTACACACCATATAGTCAGTGAACTAAACTGCAGTGGTATGTGCTTTTTTTTTTTTCTACAGCTCAGCGCCTTTTATATAGTGAACACAGACACCACACGCTTTAACAGCACTATTGTCTCATTATTATATCATTTTGCAAGGAAGTGTAGGAGAATGTTGTCCTCTCCGCCAGAACATACAGTTATTACAACAAGGGATTCCACTAGAGTTCAATAAACCAGATACTGATAAGTTAAAGAATGTATTAAATCATATGTGACATGACAAATGAGCAGAATTCAGGATCATCAGTACCGCTCAGTATCCTAGCGGTTCCTATATGCGGCGGTAGATGAAGTGAAGCCAACTGGTCCGCTGCATATAGGAACCACTAGGATACTGAGCGGTTATTTTTAGTTCCTGCTTCAAGAGGCCCCTTCACTAAAATCGGCGCATTGCATATGCGCAAACGGGAATGCGGAGGCACAAAAAATTTCCTGCAGAAGAGGAAGGAAGGAAAAAGGGTTATGACAAAATAGAGGAGGGGGCTGGCGGCCATTTCAAAACTCCCGAGGGACATGTAGTAAGTAATTTTTCTTGAAAACTATATATTTAGCAAAATTGGGCTACATTTTGAAATATTTATCCTAGTAAACTTTATCTGTAGGAGTAAGGACATTTTTTGGGTTGACTGTCCCTTTAAGTAGAGCCAAAAGGCTAGGATGTTCTATGCTGTCCAAAGGGCATGAGGGGGGGGGGGGGAGTAAAAATATTTACAAGCAGTGCACACCAAAATATCCCAGTCACACCAATTATAAATACAAACTCCAGAATAAAAACAGACATAGAACCATTAGGACTGCTTCGTAAGCACAAAATGTTAGTGGGAGCCAAAGTTGTCCTTTAAGGCTTAACCAAACCAAAATTAGATTTCAGCACAGTGTTAGTAGCAGGTGTTAGCTCTAAGCAGTTAAATAGTAGGTTACTGCTTCAAATTAGTGCATGTGCTATTCCACATAGAATTCAACTCCGCATACGCACATCCTTTGTTGAAGAAACAGCAATGGACATTGATAAGCCAATAACATTGAGGTATACATGGGCAGCCATCAATCAGCACTTTACTGAGCCTACCTAGGTATGCATTTTCAACAAAGGATACCAAAAGAACAAAACTGATTAGGTAATAGACATAAATTGGAAAGTTGTTTAAAATTGAATGCTCTCTCTAAAGCATAAAAGGAAGGGGAAAAAAGTGTATTTTATGTCCCTTTCATATTGGCTTACATTTTAGCTGGGTAGCCAGTAAATTCAGCTGGGAGGTGCTCCCACTAAAAAGGCTCTGGGTTTGGTATCTTAGTAGTAATGTAATAAGTAGCAGTGTGATTTCCTTAACCTTGGTTGTAAACTGTAATTTTGGACAAGTGAGGGCTGCTAATTAGAGCATAAGTAACTGCAAATTTAAGGTAGGACCTTTAACCCCTTCGCTATTGGAAATTTCAGAGAAAAACGTTTAGCATTTTTGCTATTACTTCATTTAAACAGAAATAGAGCCTTAGATTTTTTTAGGTTTACCTATCAAAAAAATAAAAATAATAATATTGATCTAGGCCCATTTTGGTATATTTCATACCACAATATTGTTAACTTTTTCACAACCTTTATGTTTCTCACTGAAATTATTTACATTCCACTTGTGCAGTCATAACACAAATGGTTGTAAAAGCTACTCTGGGATCCCCTTCATTTAGAAATAGCCGACATGTATGGCTTAACCATTGTTTTTTGGTGTTTAGAAAGCCACTAACTGCAGCTGCGCAGCATACTTCAGAAATTCCCAGCAGAGAAGGGGTTAATTAGATAGCTGGCAAGGGTAGTAGTATTGTAATGTAGGTATTGCCCTCCCACCTGACACCCCCCTGACCCCTCCTAAACAGACCCCCCCCCCCCTCAAAGAACCCTCCTCACCACCATCTTAAGTACTGACAGACAGTCTGCCAGTTTGAAGCTTCAGGGCTTTTTTTCTGTAGTGTAGGATACTCCCCTTACCCTCCCACCTCCCTTATTCCTCCCAAACAGGTCTCTTACCCTCCCCCTCCAAATGGTCTCTTCCATCTTAGGTACTAGCAGCTGTCTGACAGTGCCCAGTTTATATACATTTTTTTTTAAATGTTTTCTTTAGTGTAATCCCCTTTGCAGTAATGTAATGGACTCATCCATCCCTCTCACCTATTAAAATATTTTATGTAGTGTAGGGAATCCTCCCCCTCCAGCAATGGGCTGCCAACCCGCCTCCCTCTTTCCCTACCTCCGTACCCACGCAGCAAAAACCGATAGAGACACTGTCTGTGTCACTGTCTGTATCGGCGATCTGGCTTTATATGGTAAAGGGAGCACGGTCAGCACTCCCTTAACATATTAAGACAGATGCCTTCTGCCCCCGGCTGCAGTCTCGGCTTTTCTAAACTGACAGTCGGGACAGCAGCATTTGCTACAGTGTTTGACATAGGTACTACGTCAACACAATACGCTAGGCAAAATACGGTGTTACATAGTACCTACATCCATTTGACACAAGGGGCTAATGTAGTTTTGTGATGGAATTTGATGGTTATGAGAAGTTTATAAAATAAATTAAAAAATAAATTAAAAGTATTTGTATTTACCACCTATAATGGAAGTTTCTTCCATGAACCAACATGAATCACACTTTCAATACATCGATGCTTTTGTAAATTATTACTGATCTTAGAACTTGTGATCATGACTTCTTTTTCTGATGTTGTTCTTTTTCATTATACAGTATTGAATTCTGCAATATTCTTATTTATATTGGTTAAATATATACATATGAACAATAAAGTACTATACAACTCATTTTCATTATGTTGTGTATACATATTTTTACACCTGTAATATATTTATATATTTTGTGTCTGTAGAAAAGTAACCTTATAGGTATTATGATGGAAAGTAACGCAATCTCAATTAAAATCTCAGATTTGTATCTAAATGTAATATTGATACAATTTATCTAATATTGCCATTTCTTATGCCAAAATATACATGCCCTTATACCATAGCACTACACAGCAGGCATCTGTTAGAGATGATTAAGGGCTTTTGAGCTTAAAAAAATATTTGATGTGATTTCCTGCAGTTGGACTTTTCGTTTTCTTGTACATTAGGGACTTGCCTTCCCTGTCCGTGCCTGAAGGTGTGGAGGTTCTGCACAAACAACTATCCTAATAAACTACACAGCAGGCAGAAATGAAGAGACTGCATGACACATCCTTGTTAGTTGTCATGTGGCAATAAGGGTAAACACAGATACAAAAGGTGCATATTCATTTCTTTTGTTTAGTGTATTTTATTTATCTATATTATTTTAACCATGAATCAGTGTCAGCTTTACAGGTAAATGATAATGTTAACAACCATAATCATATTAAAAACAAAAGCAAAAATACTTTAATCAGTTTATAAGATTAATTTCTAACGAATCAGATTAATTTCACTTGAAATGTCCTACAGATACGTTCTGGTAGTGAGTATAGATAGATTCATTATTTTAAATCTGAACAAATGTAACAAAGCAGTTTCATATTTAAATCTAAAAAAGCCTCACATTTTATTTTATGAGCAGTAATATAAAAAGCATCAACTGCACAGTCTGACAAAGTCTGGGTGAGTGGGTGAAATCTTATCTAAAATATATCGTTAAACACCTTTTGCTCATTCCATGCTTCCTAGGAGGTTAAAAATAATTGCTGGTTTAGGCAGTTATCAGCAATTTGAAAACCTAGGTTACAGATTTTCTCTAGTGAGTGTGGGACAAAGAACAATAAGTACACAAAAGCAAGAAAATGTCACTTTAATTAAGTGACGAGTTCTAGTAACAAACTTGTTCAGCTCTGTATCAAGCAGCACAAAAAGTGTTTTCCTAACTAGACAGCACCTTCATCATGCTTCTGTCAACACGATAACAATACCAGCATTACACTATACAAGAGGCATTTTATCAATGTAATAACTGTTTACAGCAGATAAGTGCATATCTTACCATCTAAAGATGCCAATAAAATGCTGTCATGTCCTGTGATTTGCAAGCTGATTAAATCACAGCATCATGACTCAAAAACAAATCCTATACAAAAATAACAAAAACAAAAATAGCAGCTTTTTGTATAAGTTGTTGTTTTCTATATAGAAATAATGCTTCAGAGTTCATTGTTAATCTTTTTAGGTGCAGAAGGCTTTTTGGAGCAGATGAGGATCACAACAGTCATTGTTAAAAACATGCTGTCCACTCTGTTACCAGAGAGATGCAGAGGATGGGTTGGGATGGGCTAGCTGCTATGTTGATATTCATCTGAGGGTTTATCTTGTGGAAAGCAGCCAATATTAAATCTCATTGGATTCATGTTGTCTTGGAGCTTGGATAGCTCATCTTAAAGGGGCAATGTATTCAAACTATGCACATGGGCACATTTATTTTTAACACACATTTTTAAATCCATGTATTTTATTTTGCACGGATATTTAAAAATAAATGTTATCTGCTATATCACAATAATCATATCTAACTTCATTTATTTGTAATAAATAGTGCTAGTTTTATAACTGTCAAATGTCAGCCCCATGCTTGTATAAAACTTAATTCAATTCCCCACTTTTTTTTAATTGATAAATGTGATTATACTCTCAGTTGCATTTTATCTTACTTATATTGGCATCTGTATCCCTGTGCATTCAATCCCTGTATCGTTGGAATGTAACCACTTATTCTTCTAAAGAAATGTTATGTTATATTTGATGATGCATATATTATTTTTATTTTTTTTGTACAATTCCTCAAATGAAGTCGACAGAGTAAAATTTTCTTCCTTTAAAGGATCAATAAAAACATAATTTATGTAAGAACTTACCTGATAAATTCATTTCTTTCATATTAGCAAGAGTCCATGAGCTAGTGACGTATGGGATATACATTCCTACCAGGAGGGGCAAAGTTTCCCAAACCTTAAAATGCCTATAAATACACCCCTCACCACACCCACAATTCAGTTTAACGAATAGCCAAGAAGTGGGGTGATAAGAAAGGAGCGAAAGCATAAAAAAATAAGGAATTGGAATAATTGTGCTTTATACAAAAAATCATAACCACCACAAAAAGGGTGGGCCTCATGGACTCTTGCTAATATGAAAGAAATTAATTTATTAGGTAAGTTCTTACATAAATTATGTTTTCTTTCATGTAATTAGCAAGAGTCCATGAGCTAGTGACGTATGGGATAGTAAATACCCAAGATGTGGAACTTCCACGCAAGAGTCACTAGAGAGGGAGGGAAAAAATAAAGACAGCCAATTCCGCTGAAAAATAAATCCACTACCCAAATCAAAAAGTTTCAATTTTTATCATGAAAAAAACTGAAATTATAAGCAGAAGAATCAAACTGAAACAGCTGCCTAAAGTACCATTCTACCAAACTCTACTTCTAAAGAAGAGAAAACATCAAAATGGTAGAATTTAGTAAAAATATGCAAAGAAGACCAAGTCATTGCTTTGCAAATCTGATCAACCGAAGCTTCATTCTTAAAAGCCCAGGAAGTAGAAACTGACCTAGTAGAATGAGCCGCAATCCACTGAGGCGGGAATCAACCCGACTCCAAATAAGCATTATGAATCAAAAGTTTAACCAAGATGCCAAAGAAATGGCAGAAGCCTTTTGACCTTCCTAAAACCAGAAAAGATAATAAATAGACTAGAAGTCTGTGTGAAATCTGAATAGCTTCAACATAGGATTTCAAAACTCTTACCATATCTAAAGAATGTAAGAATCTTACCAAAGAAGTCTTAGGAAAAGACAATAATTCCTCCCTAATGTTGATAGAAATCACAACTTTAGGTAAGAATTGAAATGAGGATAGCAAAAACCACCTTATCCTGATGAAAAAATCAGAAAAAGGAGACTCACAAGAAAGAACAGATAATTCAAAAACTGTTCTAGTTGAAGAGATGTCTAAAAAGAACAATACTTTCCATGAAAGAAAACAATGTCTAGAGAAAGCATATGCTCAAATAGAAGAGCCTGTAAAGCCTTCAGAACCAAATTAAAACTCCAAAGAGGAGAAATTGGCTTAATGACAGGTTTGATAAGAACCAAAACCAAAAAAAAATAATGAATAACAGAAAGGAACACTGCCTTATCCTGATGAAAAATCAGAAAAGGAGATCCACAAGAAAGAGCAGAAAACTCAGAAACTCTTCTAGCAGAAGAGATAGCCAAAAGGAACAATACTTTCCAAGAAAGTAATTTTAATGTCCAGAGAACGCAAAGGTTCAAATGGAGGAGCCTGTAAAGCCCTCAGTACCAAATTGAGACTCCAAGGAGGAGAGATTGACTTAATGACATGCTTGATACAAACCAAAGCCTGTACAAAACAATGAATATCAGAATGAATAGCAACCTTTCTGTGAAAAAGAACAGAAAGAGTAGAGATTTGTCCTTTCAAAAAACTTGCAGACAAAACCTTATCTAAACCAACCTGAAAAATTTTAAAAATTCTAGGAATTCAAAAAGAATGCCAAAAGAATTTATGAGAAGAACACCAAGAAATGTAAGTCTTCCAAACTCGATAATAAATCTTTCTAGAGACAGATTTACAAACCTGTAACATAGTATTAATCACTGAGTCAAAGAAACCTCTATGACTAAGAATCAAACGTTCAATCTCCATACCTTCAAATTTAATGATTTGAGATCCTGATGGAAAAAATGGGCCTTGAGATAGAAGGTCTGGTCTTAACGGAAGTGTCCAAGGTTGGCAACTGGCCATCCGAATGAGATCCGCATACCAAAACCTGTGAGGCCATGCTGGAACCACAAGCAGTACAAACGAACGCTCCATTAGAATTTTGGAAGAACTAGAGGCGGAAGATATAGGCAGAATGATAATTCCAAGAAAGTGTCAATGCATACGCTACTTCCGCCTGAGGATCTCCGGACCTGAAATAGGCCCCTGGGAAGTTCCTTGTTAAGACAAGATGCCAACAGATCTATTTCTGGAAGCCCTCACATTTGAAAAATTGAAAAACATATCTGGGTAAGAGACCATTCTCCCGGATGTAAAGCTTGATTAACAGAGATAATCCGCTTCCCAAATGTCTATACCTGGGAAAAGGACCACAGAATTTAGATAGGAGCTGGATTTAGCCCAAGCAAATATCCGAGATACTTTTGTCACAGTCTAAGGACTGATAGTCCCACCCTGATGATTGACATACACCACAGATGTGATATTGTCTGAAAAAAACAATAAACGTCTCTTCTTCAAAAGAAACCAACTGAAGAACTCTGGGAATGCACGGAGTTCCAAAATATCAAATGGTAATCTCGCCTCCTGAGATTTCCAAACCCCTTGTGCTGACAGAGAACCTCAGACAGCCTCCCAACCTAAAAGACTCGCATCTGTAGTGATCATGGTCCAGGTTGAAATAATCGAAGAGACCTGTAGAACTAAATGATGGTGATCTTAACCACAGAATCAAAGATAGATAAACATAGAATTCGAAGATTTAAAAAGTGAAATCCTAGAATCCCTGAACCATTATTCAGCATAAAAAACTGAAAAGGTTTTCTATGAAAATGAGCAAAGTGAATTGAATCCAATGCTGCAGCCATAAGACCTAAATTTCCATGCATATATAGCAACTGAAGGAAATAATAGAGACTGAAGGTACCGACAGACGGAACCCAATAAAAATGTCACTTGTCTGTTAGAGAAAAAGACAGTGACACAATCTATCCGGAAAACTAAAAAAGGTGACCCTTATGTGAGGAATCAAGAGCTTTTGATAAAAAGATCCTCTAACCATGTCTTGAAAAAACAAAGT
Source organism: Bombina bombina (assembly GCF_027579735.1). Classification (NCBI taxonomy): domain Eukaryota; kingdom Metazoa; phylum Chordata; class Amphibia; order Anura; family Bombinatoridae; genus Bombina; species Bombina bombina. Next base: position 606,078,995 of record NC_069502.1, on the reverse strand, counting down.
TGAATCATATGAGATTCCGTAGTCTCAGAAACTAAAAATAATCTGAATGAAAACAGAAAATGAAGATATGCATCTATTGTATCTAATGAAAACAAATAATGCTATCACTGACCAAAAAAAGGCAGACTAGACCATATAAATACCAATCTAAAAGATGGTACATTTATATAATAAAAAGATTTTCTATCTTTGGAACAATGAATAGTTTTGAATAAAACCCCAAAACCCAGTTCCTAAAAATGGAACTGGAATAAATACCCCAGAAGATTCCAGATCTGAGCAGCGCTTGGGCCCCAACAGGTGATCAGCCGCACTTCAACATTACCCAAAATATTTTAAAGTGAGAGAAAGTGGGGGTGGGGCAGAGTATACTATATACAAGAGATTCAGTAGTTAAGGGCGAGTGGTCCAATTTGAGTTTAGTAATCTCCTAACCACTGATACCTCCTGTCACAGATTTAAAGTTAAGGGCAAGGTACAACTAACAAGTAATTGTAAATAGACTTACAAGTAAGAATAGGTAACTTAAATCTGTGAGGGAAATTCCACCAATGCCCTCGCAAAATAAGAGCTAGATTGTTTATAGTTAGAAAAAATGTTTTTCATTCATACACTAAAGTTTATTAAAGTCAAAATTTTAACCACACATACATTTAGCAAGCGCTAAAAATTAAAAACACTGCACCTAAGTTGAGCTGAAATTTTTAAATTAGTCTGAAGTCAGTATCAAAGGTATCTGGCAGCAGAATTATAAATATAGGCTAAGCCCTTACAATCCGAGGGCTAAGTTAAGTTAAAAAATTTTTACCAATTATTAAAGCTGCATTATACCAGACCAACAAAGGTGAGCAAGTTAAAAAGAGGGGAAAGACAAAGCTTATCCCGGAGGACCCCTGACGTACGTTTCACAAAAAACGCTTCCTCAGAGGGGTGTGGAGCCGCTGCAAAATGTTATATTTATGAGTCTTTAAGACTCTCCTCCAATATTTGAGTGGATATGCCTGATTGCCAAAGCTCGATTTTCGTTGGCTCATATAAGTATCAATCACCAAAATGACTGGTGATAGGGTAAGATAGGGAATAGTAGTTCCTAACGTCAGTGTTACGTCTGAAATGGGCGTATTTGTTTACATTTGCATCTGCTATGCAGATCTCATTGGATGATCACATCAAACATATGTTACGCTGTCGTACTGGCTTCTTATCTGACTGATGATAGGGTAGGATAAGGGGTAGTGGTTCCTAACGTCAGTGTTACGTCTGAAATGGGCGTATTTATTTACATTTGCATCTGCAGTACAGATCTCATTGGATGATTACATCAAACACATGTTACGCTGTTGTACTTGGTTTCATATCTGACACATCAATGGAAAATCAAGTGTGACCGTATATCGTGGGCATATAGATTTTAATAGATAAGTCCCTTTCGCAGAAGCGTAGTCCCGGGAAACTGCTATTTTGCCGAGTTTCATGTTAGTGTTATTCATTCCTAGATCTAAAGGATGATACATATAGATACATTATAACATATATCGGACATTGGTCAGCAGCTTGCTTTTATCGATAATATGAGAGAATATGATTGATCTGCTCGATTTTATTCTGAACTGCCCTTATACATGTTTAGTCATTGGAGAGGTGCCAGAGTGTTAGTTATACGGTCAGCATGCTAGGCGGATACACTTCCCATGTGTTTATCTTGATCATAGGGGGCGTGCCAGACAGCGTTGTATAGCCTTCTTATTGGGCAATACTGTGTGTGTTCTATCATATATGTCATAGTGAGATTCTATAATATTCACTCTATTAGGAGTCATTTACTTAAAATGTGTATCCTTATATTGATCCGCTTATTTGATAGGGGATAGAATTAGAAGGTGATAAGGTATGTGTTAATTTAATTCTTGCATTTGTTAGGATTCAATTTCTGTGAGTGTCTAGGTATCGTTTATTTATTCCCTATTGTGCCATAGATAATAATTGGATATAGTGGATCTAACGCTTTTTAAGTCTTTATGAGTGAACAGCCCATAAACTTAATTCATCCTATGTCCAATTCTTCATGACATTGCGTGTAAAGCGCCACTGTTTGTTGGAGAGTGCGCAGATATCAGAGATAATTTTAGGTGATGTCAATATTGTTTTTATTTTATGCATAAGTATAATGGGGTACATCTTTTTAGAATTTATGTATAGAAGATAGCCTTTTGTTCATGCTACTTTCAATTTCTTATGTATATTCTTAGTGTACTTGTAACGGATAGTATGCTGGATTATGTTCAGACATGGATATTCTAAGTAATTCGAATGGCAGCTTAGTTGAATGATTGCTATCCAAATCACTTGTATCTTTTATATATAAGTAGTGAATAGAGATATTGTGATAAATGTGAAGACATAGGTGTGTGAAGTGTACTAGTAAGTGCTCTAAAAACAGAATTTATGTTTACCTGATAAATTTCTTTCTCCAACGGTGTGTCCGGTCCACGGCGTCATCCTTACTTGTGGGATATTCTCTTCCCCAACAGGAAATGGCAAAGAGCCCAGCAAAGCTGGTCACATGATCCCTCCTAGGCTCCGCCTACCCCAGTCATTCGACCGACGTTAAGGAGGAATATTTGCATAGGAGAAACCATATGGTACCGTGGTGACTGTAGTTAAAGAAAATAAATTATCAGACCTGATTAAAAAACCAGGGCGGGCCGTGGACCGGACACACCGTTGGAGAAAGAAATTTATCAGGTAAACATAAATTCTGTTTTCTCCAACATAGGTGTGTCCGGTCCACGGCGTCATCCTTACTTGTGGGAACCAATACCAAAGCTTTAGGACACGGATGAAGGGAGGGAGCAAATCAGGTCACCTAAATGGAAGGCACCACGGCTTGCAAAACCTTTCTCCCAAAAATAGCCTCAGAAGAAGCAAAAGTATCAAACTTGTAAAATTTGGTAAAAGTGTGCAGTGAAGACCAAGTCGCTGCCCTACATATCTGATCAACAGAAGCCTCGTTCTTGAAGGCCCATGTGGAAGCCACAGCCCTAGTGGAATGAGCTGTGATTCTTTCGGGAGGCTGCCGTCCGGCAGTCTCGTAAGCCAATCTGATGATGCTTTTCATCCAAAAAGAGAGAGAGGTAGAAGTTGCTTTTTGACCTCTCCTTTTACCTGAATAAACAACAAACAAGGAAGATGTTTGTCTAAAATCCTTTGTAGCATCTAAATAGAATTTTAGAGCGCGAACAACATCCAAATTGTGCAACAAACGTTCCTTCTTTGAAACTGGTTTTGGACACAGAGAAGGCACGATAATCTCCTGGTTAATGTTTTTGTTAGAAACAACTTTTGGAAGAAAACCAGGTTTAGTACGTAAAACCACCTTATCTGCATGGAACACCAGATAAGGAGGAGAACACTGCAGAGCAGATAATTCTGAGACTCTTCTAGCAGAAGAAATCGCAACTAAAAACAAAACTTTCCAAGATAATAACTTAATATCAACGGAATGTAAGGGTTCAAACGGAACCCCCTGAAGAACTGAAAGAACTAAATTGAGACTCCAAGGAGGAGTCAAAGGTTTGTAAACAGGCTTGATTCTAACCAGAGCCTGAACAAAGGCTTGAACATCTGGCACAGCTGCCAGCTTTTTGTGAAGTAATACCGACAAGGCAGAAATCTGTCCCTTCAGGGAACTTGCAGATAATCCTTTTTCCAATCCTTCTTGAAGGAAGGATAGAATCCTAGGAATCTTAACCTTGTCCCACGGGAATCCTTTAGATTCACACCAACAGATATATTTTTTCCAAATTTTGTGGTAAATCTTTCTAGTTACAGGCTTTCTGGCCTGAACAAGAGTATCGATAACAGAATCTGAGAATCCTCGCTTTGATAAAATCAAGCGTTCAATCTCCAAGCAGTCAGCTGGAGTGAAACCAGATTCGGATGTTCGAACGGACCCTGAACAAGAAGGTCTCGTCTCAAAGGTAGCTTCCAAGGTGGAGCCGATGACATATTCACCAGATCTGCATACCAAGTCCTGCGTGGCCACGCAGGAGCTATCAAGATCACCGACGCCCTCTCCTGATTGATCCTGGCTACCAGCCTGGGGATGAGAGGAAATGGCGGGAACACATAAGCTAGTTTGAAGGTCCAAGGTGCTACTAGTGCATCCACTAGAGCCGCCTTGGGATCCCTGGATCTGGCCCCGTAGCAAGGAACTTTGAAGTTCTGACGAGAGGCCATCAGATCCATGTCTGGAATGCCCCACAGCTGAGTGACTTGGGCAAAGATTTCCGGATGGAGTTCCCACTCCCCCGGATGCAATGTCTGACGACTCAGAAAATCCGCTTCCCAATTTTCCACTCCTGGGATGTGGATAGCAGACAGGTGGCAGGAGTGAGACTCCGCCCATAGAATGATTTTGGTCACTTCTTCCATCGCTAGGGAACTCCTTGTTCCCCCCTGATGGTTGATGTACGCAACAGTTGTCATGTTGTCTGATTGAAACCGTATGAACTTGGTCCTCGCTAGCCGAGGCCAGGCCTTGAGAGCATTGAATATCGCTCTCAGTTCCAGAATATTTATCGGTAGAAGAGATTCTTCCCGAGACCAAAGACCCTGAGCTTTCAGGGATCCCCAGACCGCGCCCCAGCCCATCAGACTGGCGTCGGTCGTGACAATGACCCACTCTGGTCTGCGGAACGTCATCCCTTGAGACAGATTGTCCAGGGACAGCCACCAACGGAGTGAGTCTCTGGTCCTCTGATTTACTTGTATCTTCGGAGACAAGTCTGTATAGTCCCCATTCCACTGACTGAGCATGCACAGTTGTAATGGTCTTAGATGAATGCGCGCAAAAGGAACTATGTCCATCGCCGCTACCATCAACCCGATCACTTCCATGCACTGAGCTATGGAAGGAAGAGGAACGGAATGAAGTATCCGACAAGAGTCTAGAAGTTTTGTTTTTCTGGCCTCTGTTAGAAAGATCCTCATTTCTAAGGAGTCTATAATTGTTCCCAAGAAGGGAACCCTTGTAGACGGGGATAGAGAACTCTTTTCCACGTTCACTTTCCAGCCGTGAGATCTGAGAAAGGCCAGGACAATGTCCGTGTGAGCCTTTGCTTGAGGAAGGGACGACGCTTGAATCAGAATGTCGTCCAGGTAAGGTACTACTGCAATGCCCCTTGGTCTTAGCACCGCTAGAAGGGACCCTAGTACCTTTGTGAAAATCCTTGGAGCAGTGGCTAATCCGAAAGGAAGCGCCACGAACTGGTAATGTTTGTCCAGGAATGCAAACCTTAGGAACCGATGATGTTCCTTGTGGATAGGAATATGTAGATACGCATCCTTTAAATCCACCGTGGTCATGAATTGACCCTCCTGGATGGAAGGAAGAATAGTTCGAATGGTTTCCATCTTGAAAGATGGAACCTTGAGAAACTTGTTTAAGATCTTGAGATCTAAGATTGGTCTGAACGTTCCCTCTTTTTTGGGAACTATGAACAGATTGGAGTAGAACCCCATCCCTTGTTCTCTTAGTGGAACAGGATGAATCACTCCCATTTTTAACAGGTCTTCTACACAATGTAAGAACGCCTGTCTTTTTATGTGGTCTGAAGACAACTGAGACCTGTGGAACCTCCCCCTTGGGGGAAGTCCCTTGAATTCCAGAAGATAACCCTGGGAGACTATTTCTAGCGCCCAAGGATCCAGAACATCTCTTGCCCAAGTCTGAGCGAAGAGAGAGAGTCTGCCCCCCACCAGATCCGGTCCCGGATCGGGGGCCAATATTTCATGCTGTCTTGGTAGCAGTGGCAGGCTTCTTGGCCTGCTTTCCCTTGTTCCAGCCTTGCATTGGTCTCCAAGCTGGCTTGGCTTGAGAAGTATTACCCTCTTGCTTAGAGGACGTAGCACTTTGGGCTGGTCCGTTTTTACGAAAGGGACGAAAATTAGGTCTATTTTTCGCCTTGAAAGGCCGATCCTGAGGAAGGGCGTGGCCCTTACCCCCAGTGATATCCGAGATAATCTCTTTCAAGTCAGGGCCAAACAGCGTTTTCCCCTTGAAAGGAATGTTTAGTAGCTTGTTCTTGGAAGACGCATCAGCCGACCAAGATTTCAACCAAAGCGCTCTGCGCGCCACAATAGCAAACCCAGAATTCTTAGCCGCTAACCTAGCCAATTGCAAAGTGGCGTCTAGGGTGAAAGAATTAGCCAATTTGAGAGCATTGATTCTGTCCATAATCTCCTCATAAGGAGGAGAATCACTATCAAGCGCCTTTATCAGCTCATCAAACCAGAAACATGCGGCTGTAGTGACAGGGACAATGCATGAAATTGGTTGCAGAAGGTAACCCTGCTGAACAAACATCTTTTTAAGCAAACCTTCTAATTTTTTATCCATAGGATCTTTGAAAGCACAACTATCCTCTATGGGTATAGTGGTGCGTTTGTTTAAAGTAGAAACCGCTCCCTCGACCTTGGGGACTGTCTGCCATAAGTCCTTTCTGGGGTCGACCATAGGAAACAATTTTTTAAATATGGGGGGAGGGACGAAAGGAATACCGGGCCTTTCCCATTCTTTATTAACAATGTCCGCCACCCGCTTGGGTATAGGAAAAGCTTCCGGGAGCTCCGGCACCTCTAGGAACTTGTCCATTTTACATAGTTTCTCTGGGATGACCAACTTTTCACAATCATCCAGAGTGGATAATACCTCCTTAAGCAGAATGCGGAGATGTTCCAACTTAAATTTAAATGCAATTACATCAGGTTCAGCCTGTTGAGAAATGTTCCCTGAATCAGTAATTTCTCCCTCAGACAAAACCTCCCTGGCCCCCTCAGATTGGGTTAGGGGCCCTTCAGAGATATTAATATCAGCGTCGTCATGCTCTTCAGTAACTAAAACAGAGCAGCCACGCTTACGCTGACAAGGGTTCATTTTGGCTAAAATGTTTTTGACAGAATTATCCATTACAGCCGTTAATTGTTGCATAGTAAGGAGTATTGGCGCGCTAGATGTACTAGGGGCCTCCTGAGTGGGCAAGACTCGTGTAGACGAAGGAGGGAATGATGCAGTACCATGCTTACTCCCCTCACTTGAGGAATCATCTTGGGCATCATTGTCATTATCACATAAATCACATTTATTTAAATGAACAGGAATTCTGGCTTCCCCACATTCAGAACACAGTCTATCTGGTAGTTCAGACATGTTAAACAGGCATAAACTTGATAATAAAGTACAAAAAACGTTTTAAAATAAAACCGTTACTGTCACTTTAAATTTTAAACTGAACACACTTTATTACTGCAATTGCGAAAAAACATGAAGGAATTGTACAAAATTCACCAAATTTTCACCACAGTGTCTTAAAGCCTTAAAAGTATTGCACACCAAATTTGGAAGCTTTAACCCTTAAAATAACGGAACCGGAGCCGTTTTAACACTTTAACCCCTTTACAGTCCCTGGTATCTGCTTTGCTGAGACCCAACCAAACCCAAAGGGGAATACGATACCAAATGACGCCTTCAGAAAGTCTTTTCTAAGTATCAGAGCTCCTCTCACATGCGACTGCATGCCATGCCTCTCAAAAACAAGTGCGCCACACCGGCGCGAAAATGAGGCTCTGCTTATGCTTTGGGAAAGCCCCAGAGAAATAAGGTGTCTAATACAGTGCCTGCCGATATTATAATATCAATATACCCAGATAAAATGATTCCTCAAGGCTAAATATGTTTTAAAACTGAATCGATTTAGCCCAGAAAAGTCTACAATCTTAATAAGCCCTTGTGAAGCCCTTATTTACCATCGTAATAAACATGGCTTACCGGATCCCATAGGGAAAAATGACAGCTTCCAGCATTACATCGTCTTGTTAGAATGTGTCATACCTCAAGCAGCAAGAGACTGCACACTGTTCCCCCAACTGAAGTTAATTGCTCTCAACAGTCCTGTGTGGAACAGCCATGGATTTTAGTTACGGTGCTAAAATCATTTTCCTCATACAAACAGAAATCTTCATCTCTTTTCTGTTTCTGAGTAAATAGTACATACCAGCACTATTTTAAAATAACAAACTCTTGATTGAATAATAAAAACTACAGTTAAACACTAAAAAACTCTAAGCCATCTCCGTGGAGATGTTGCCTGTACAACGGCAAAGAGAATGACTGGGGTAGGCGGAGCCTAGGAGGGATCATGTGACCAGCTTTGCTGGGCTCTTTGCCATTTCCTGTTGGGGAAGAGAATATCCCACAAGTAAGGATGACGCCGTGGACCGGACACACCTATGTTGGAGAAATAATACATATTTGAGAGTGATCAGAAAAAAACGCAAAATGTGAAGCATGCATATATAAGTGTATATAGATTACCTGAGAAGGTTTTTTTTAATAAAAAATATATTGTTTTACGTGTATATAGTATGGTGATTTGAATAATCAAGTGGAGGATATAATAGCCTCAAAATTGAGTTGGTGAGATGAATTTTTAATCAGTGAAGATGAGTCGTGGAGTGAACCATGAATTATGATGAGTGATGAGAAAAGAAAAATATTGATATAAGTGATACAGTGTCTCACTTACAAATATACAAAATAATTATTAAAATCATTCATGCCATTTGGTTTTACAGAATTTAAACGGTAGATCCATTTACACTCAAGTTTAAGTAATGTTTTCTCCAGATTGCCTCCTCGTATTCCTAATGAGGCTTTTTGAATGACCATATATTTCAGGTTGGTAGTGGAACACTTGTGATGTATTTGAAAGTGTTTTGCGACTGATGTTAACTTTTTGCCACGTGCTTCATCCTTATTGGCATTTTTTATATTGTTGGCGTGTTCAATGAAGAACTGGAAAAAACCCTCTGAAAACACAGAAGATAAAATAAGCAGAAATAAAATGTTAGCTAGTCTTGAAAAAGAACTAGTTACCTCAATATCCAAAATAATCAACACCTTTTCAACAAAAAACAAATGTACTCTAATAAAAAATAAAAAAGTAGATTTGTTAGTGTCAATATCTGATGAAGAAAATTCTGAATGAGAAAAAACATCATCAGAGAAAGATAATTCAGTATGTTGTTGGTCATTTGAAACTTCATTAATTAAAAAAGAAGTTTGAAAAAGACTTAAAAATTTTAATAGAAGGCGCAAAGTCAGACAAAGCCTTTAACATAGAATCAGAAAAATATTCTTATAAATTTTCTAAGTATATCTTGTACATAAGATGTAAAAAGAAATAGCAATACAAAAAGCATAAATACTAATGGATTCTGCATGTAAAAGTTTATCAAGATAACTTATTACAAACCATAGCTAAAGATAAACATTCATAACATTTAAAATAAATGAACTTAGCTTTGGTAGGACTTCTCAGTCAACAGGAATCCCTCAGTATGTTCTGATCCAGGAATAGTTTATGGAAAATCTTGCAATATGTAATAGAAAAAAACAACATATAAAGCAAAATTATCAAATTCCTTAAATGACAGTTTCAGGAATGGGAAAAAATGCAAAACAAACAAGCCTCTAGCAACCAGAAGTAACAAAAAAGTGAGACTTAAATAATGTGAGAAAAAGCGGAACAAGAATGACGCCCACATTTTTGGCGCCAAGTATGAAGCCCACATTATTGGCGCCAAGTACAACGCCCATATTTTTTGGCGGCAAGTATGACGCCACATCCTCTGACGCCGAAAACGACGCCCACATTTTTTGGCGCAAAAAAACGTCTGAACACACATGCGTCAAAAAATGACGTAACAACGAACAACTTCCGGTGACAACTACAGCGCCGGAAATGACAAAATTTTGCGCCAAAAAAGTTTGCGCCAAGAATGACGCAATAAATTGAAGCATTTTCTGCCCCCGCGAGCCTAACAGCCCGCAGGAAAAAAAGTCAATTGAAAATTTTCAAGGTAAGAAAAAAATATTTATTCATATGCATTATCCCAAATAATGAAACTGACAGTCTGAATGAAGGAATACTGATTATCCTGAATCATGGCAAAACAGAATTTATGCTTACCTGATAAATTACTTTCTCTTACGGTGTATTCAGTCCACGGATTCATCCTTACTTGTGGGATATTCTCAATCCCTACAGGAAGTGGCAAAGAGAGCACACAGCAAAGCTGTCCATATAGCTCCCCTCAGGCTCCGCCCCCCCAGTCATTCGACCGACGGTTAGGAGAAAAAGGAGAACCATAGGGTGCAGTGGTGACTGTAGTTATTAAAAATAAAATTTGAACCTGACTTAAATGTCAGGGCGGCCCGTGGACTGAATACACCGTAAGAGAAAGTAATTTATCAGGTAAGCATAAATTCTGTTTTCTCTTACTTGGTGTATTCAGTCCACGGATTCATCCTTACTTGTGGGATACCAATACCAAAGCAATAGGACACGGATGAAGGGAGGGAACAAGTCAGGTAACCGAAACAAAAAGGCACCACTGCTTGCAAAACCTCTCCCAAAAATAGCCTCCGAAGAAGCGAAAGTATCGAATTTGTAAAACATGGCAAATGTATGCAGTGAAGACCAAGTCGCTGCCGTACAAATCTGTTCAACAGAAGCCTCATTCTTGAAAGCCCATGTGGGAGCCACAGCTCTAGTGGAATGAGCTGTCATTCGTTCAGGAGGCTGCAGTCCCGCAGTCTCATAAGCCAAACGGATGATGCTTTTCAGCCAAAAGGAAAGAGAGGTAGCAGTCGCTTTCTAACCTCTCCTCTTACCAGAATACAAGGATGATGTTTGTCTGAAATCTTTAGTTGCTTTTAAATAGAATTTTAAAGCACGAACCACGTCAAGATTGTGTAAAAGTCGTTCCTTCTTAGAAACTGGATTAGGACACAGAGAACGAACAATGATTTCCTGGTTAATATTCTTATTAGAAACCACTTTTGGAAGGAAACCAGGTTTGGTGCGCCAAACAACCTTATCTGCATGGAAAACCAGATAGGGGAAATACACTGCAAAGCAGACAATTCAGAAACTCTTCGAGCAGAAGAAATGGCTACTAAAAAAAAAACTTTCCAAGATAAAAACTTAATATCTATGGAATGCAAAGGTTCAAACGGAACCCCTTGAACTGAAAGAACTAAATTTAGACTCCATGGAGGAGCCACAGGCTTTTCAACAGGCTTGATTCTGACTAGGGCCTGTGCAAACACCTGAACGTCTGGTACAGCAGCCAGACGCTTATGTAACAGAACATGCAGATATCTGTCCCTTTAAGGAACTAGCTGACAGACCCTTCTCCAATCCTTCTTGGAGAAAAGACAATATCCTTGGAATCCTAATCTTACTCCACGAGTAACCCTTGGATTTAACACCAACAAAGATATTTCCGCCATATCTTATGGTAAATTTTCCTGGTGACAGGCTTTCTGGCCTGTATCAGAGTGTCTATAACTGATTCAGAGAAACCACGCTTAGCTAGAATTAAGCGTTCAATCTCCAAGCAGTCAGTTGCAGAGAAACTAGATTTGGATGCTTGAAAGTACCTTGAATTAGAAGATCCTGCCTCGATGGCAGTTTCCATGGTAGGACCGATGACGTCCACTAGATGTGCATACCAAGTCCTGCGTGGCCACGCAGGCGCTATCAGAATTACCGAAGCCTTCTCCTGTTTGATTCTGGCTACTAGCCAAGGGAGAAGAGGAAACGGTGGAAAGACATAAGCTAGACTGAACGACCAAGGCGCCATTAATGCATCTATCAATGCCGCCTTGGGATCCATGGATCTGGATCCATAAAGGGGAAGTTTGGTGTTCTGACGGGACGCCATCAGATCCAATTCTGGAATGCCCCATAGCTGAGTCAGCTGAGCAAAAACCTCCGGGTGGAGTTCCCACTCCCCCGGATGGAAAGTCTGACGACTTAGAAAATCCGCCTCCCAGTTGTCTACCCCTGGGATGAGAATTGCAGATAGATGGCAGGAGTGATCCTCCGCCCATTTGATGATCTTGGAAACTTCCTTCATCGCTAGGGAACTTTTTGTTCCTCCCTGATGATTGATGTACGCTACAGTCGTGATGTTGTCCAACTGAAGTCTGATGAATTTGGCCTCCGCTAGTTGAGGCCACACCTGGAGCGTATTGAATATCGCTCTCAACTCCAAAATGTTTATCGGAAGAAGAGATTCTTCCCGAGACCATAGTCCCTGAGCCTTCAGGGAGTTCCAGACCGCACCCCAGCCTAACAGACTGGCATCGGTCGTGATAAAGATCCACTCCGGTCTGCGGAGACTCATTCCCTGAGACAGGTGATCTTGATACAACCACCAGAGAAGAGAGTCTCTGGTTTTCTGGTCCATTTGTACTTGAGGAGACAAATCTGCGTAATCTCCATTCCACTGTTTGTGCATGCACAGCTGCAGTGGTCTGAGATGAATTCGGGCAAAAGGGACTACGTCCATTGCCGCAACCATTAAACCAATTACTTTCATGCACTGAGCCACGGAAGGCCGAGGAATGGAATGAAGAACTCGGCAAGTATTCAGCAGTTTTGACTTCCTGACCTCTGTCAGAAAGATTTTCATTTCTACCGAGTCTATTAGTGTTCCGAGGAAAGGAACCCTTGTGAGCGGGGACAGAGAACTCTTTTCTACGTTCACCTTCCACCCGTGAGACCTTAGAAAAGCCAGAACGATGTCCGTATGAGCCTTGGCTCTGTGAAAGGACGACGCCTGTATTAATATGTCATCTAGGTAAGGTGCTACTGCAATGCCCCGCGGTCTTAGTACCGCTAGAAGGGACCCTAGCACCTTTGTGAAAATTCTGGGAGCGGTGGCCAACTCGAAAGGAAGGGCCACGAACTGGTAATGTTTAGAATTTTTAGATCCAGGATTGGCCTTAAAGTTCCCTCCTTTTTGGGAACTACGAACAGGTTTGAGTAAAAGCCCAGTCCTTGTTCTACAATTGGAACTGGGTGTATCACTCCCATCTTTAGCAGATCTTCTACACAGCGTAAGAACGCCTGTTTCCTTATTTGGTCTGAAGACAAATGAGAAATGTGGAACCTTCCCCTTGGGGGAGAATCCTTGAATTCTAGAAGGTACCCCTGAGCAACTATTTCTAATGCCCAGGGATCTGGAACATCTCTTGCCTGAGCGAAGAGAGAAAGTCTGCCCCCTACTCGATCCGATCCCGGATCGGGGGCTACCCCCTCATGCTGTCTTGGTAGCAGGAGCAGGCTTCTTGGCCTGTTTACCCTTATTCCAGCCCTGCAGGGGTTTCCAAGTTGCTTTGGGCTGGGAAGCGTTATCTTGCTTTTCGGCACCAGAGGTTGTGGCAGGTCCGCTCCTGAAGTTGCGAAAGGAGCTAAAATTAGCCTTGTTTTTGGCCTTAAACGGCCTATCTTGTGGCAGGGCATGGCCCTTGCCCCCAGTGATATCTGAAATAATTTCTTTCAGCTCTGGGCCAAATAGGGTTTTCCCCTTGAAGGGAATATTTAAAAGTTTCGTTTTGGACGACACATCAGCCGACCACGATTTGGGCCAAAGCGCTCTTCGCGCCATGATGGCAAAACCTGAGTTTTTCCCGCTAGCTTAGCTAAATGGAGAGCGGCATCAGTGATAAAAGAATTAGCCAGCTTTAGAGCATGAATTCTATCCATGACCTCATCATCTGAAGTCTCCCTCTGGAGCGACTCCTCCAGGGCCTCGAACCAAAAAGCCGCTGCAATAGTTACTGGAATAATGCAGGCAATTGGTTGAAGAAGAAAAACTTTGCTGAACAAAAATTTTCTTCAGCAAACCTTCCAATTTTTTATCCATAGGATCTTTGAAAGCACAACTGTCCTCTATTGGTATAGTTGTACGCTTAGCAAGTGTTGAAACAGCCCCTCTACCTTGGGGACCGTCTGCCACGCGTCCGCGCCTGGGGTCATTTATGGGGAACATTTTCTTAAAGATAGGTGGGGGAACAAAGGGTACACCTGGTCTCTCCCACTCCTTAAGCACAATATCCGCCACCCTCTTTGGGATCGGAAATGCTTCAGTGTATACAGGGACCTCTAAAAACCTGTCCATTTTACACAATTTTTCAGGGACCACCGTGGGGTCACAATCATCCAGCGTAGCTAAATCCTCCTTGAGCAGGACGCGGAGGTGTTTCAGATTAAATTTAAACGCTAAGGAATCTGACTCTGCCTGCTGAGAAACTTTTCCTGTGTCAGAAATTTCTCCCTCACTGCTACTTCTGAGTTTTGTGAGGGTACTACAGATAAATTATCCAAAGCTTCAGATTGCTCATCCTCTGTATTTAAAACTGAGCTATCGCGCTTTTTTGGAAAAACCGGCAGTTTGGATAAAAATGCTGCAAGTCAATTATCCATTACTGCTGCTAATTGTTGTAAAGTATTAGGGGCCAATGCGCTAGAGGTACTAGGCAACGCTTGCGCGGGCGTAACTGGTGTCGACACATGGGGAGAGGAAGGAGGACTATCCTCATTACCTTCCATCAAAGAATCATCTTGGGCTACATTTTTAAGTGTCAATGCATGGTCATTAAAATGTTTAAATACCTTAGCACACTTTAAACACAAATGCAATGGGGTACCGCCATGGCTTTTAAACACACAGAACAAGGTCTATCAGTAGGCTCAGACATGTTAGACAGAATTAGATAGCACTCAAATACAGAAAAATACACTTTTTGAAAAAACGTTACTGTGCCTTTAAATAATAAACTGCACACACTTTTTTACCAAATCTCAAAAAAAACCATCCGATCTTTATGAAATTTACACCATATGATCCCAATGCTTTGAAAAGATTGCACACCAAGTTTCAAGTCAATTAACCCCTTATTGCCCAAACCGGAGCAAATTGAAGCTGGCCACCAGTTTAACACACTACCCTCCTTGGGGATTAGTTTTGGAACAAAAATAAACCTCCCTGTAGTCCTCCTGCAATCTCTGGACTCTACATGTGAAGCTGCATGAAGCTATCTTGTAAAATAACTGCGCAACTGAGGCGCGAAAATTAGGCCCTCTTCACTCCGGAGTTGTGAGGCCTTCCTAAGCCAAATTAGGTGTCTAAAACCCCTAAAAAGTGTTCCAAACATGATAAACACTTGTGCAAACATCAGATTATATTAAAAATAATCGATTTTACCCATAACAGTGTCCACCAGTGATTTAAGCCCTATAAAATAAGCCATCCTTCTATACTGAGTCTCAGAAAATGGCTTACCTTCCCTTCCCACATGGGGATTTCTATCAGTCTTCTAGCATTACTTGGTCTTGTTAGAAAAATGACTGATCATACCTAAAGCAGTTAAGCCTGCAAACTGTTCCCCCCAACTGAAGTTCTCTGGTTTCAACAGTCCTGCGTGGGAACAGCAATGGATTTTAGTTACTGGTGCTAAAATCATATTCCTCTCGGCAGAAATCTTCATCATTTTCTGCTGCAGAGTAAATAGTACAAGCCGGCACTATTTTAAAATAACAAACTCTTGATAGAAGAATAAAAAACATAATTTATGCTTACCTGATAAATTTATTTCTCTTGTAGTGTATCCAGTCCACGGATCATCCATTACTTATGGGATATTCTCCTTCCCAACAGGAAGTTGCAAGAGGATCACCCACAGCAGAGCTGCTATATAGCTCCTCCCCTAACTGCCATATCCAGTCATTCGACCGAAACAAGCCGAGAAAGGAGAAACCATAGGGTGCAGTGGTGACTGTAGTTTAATTAAATTTTAGACCTGCCTTAAAATGACAGGGCGGGCCGTGGACTGGATACACTACAAGAGAAATAAATTTATCAGGTAAGCATAAATTATGTTTTCTCTTGTTAAGTGTATCCAGTCCACGGATCATCCATTACTTATGGAATACCAATACCAAAGCTAAAGTACACGGATGATGGAAGGGACAAGGCAGGGATTAAGCGGAATGAACCACTGCCTGAAGAACCTCTCTCCCAAAAACAGCCTCCGAAGAAGCAAAAGTATCAAATTTGTAAAATTTTGAAAAAGTGTGAAGCGAAGACCAAGTCACGGCCTTGCAAATCTGTTCAACAGAGGCCTCATTTCTAAAGGCCCAGGTGGAAGCCACAGCTCTAGTAGAATGAGCTGTAATTCTTTCAGGGGCTGCTGTCCAGCAGTCTCATAGGCTAGGCGTATAATACTCCGAAGCCAAAAGGAAAGAGGTTGCCGAAGCTTTTTGACCTCTCCTCTGTCCAGAATAAACGACAAACAGGGAAGATGTTTGACGAAAATCTTTAGTAACTTGTAAGTAAAACTTCAAGGCACGGACTACGTCCAGATTATGTAAAAGACGTTCCTTCTTTGAAGAAGGATTAGGACACAATGATGGAACAACAATCTCTTGATTGATATTCTTGTTAGAAACCACCTTAGGTAAAAACCCAGGTTTGGTACGCAGAACTACCTTATCTGCATGAAAAATCAGATAAGGAGAATCACATTGTAAGGCAGATAGCTCAGAGACTCTCCGAGCCGAGGAAATTGCCATCAAAAACAGAACTTTCCAAGATAAAAGCTTAATATCAATGGAATGAAGGGGTTCAAACGGAACTCCTTGAAGAACTTTAAGAACCAAGTTTAAGCTCCATGGGGGAGCAACAGGTTTAAACACAGGCTTAATTCTAACCAAAGCCTGACAAAATGCCTGGACGTCTGGAACTTCTGCCAGACGCTTGTGCAAAAGAATAGACAGAGCAGAAATCTGTCCCTTTAAGGAACTAGCTGATAATCCTTGGTCCAAATCCTCTTGGAGAAAGGACAATATCCTAGGAATCCTAACCTTACTCCATGAGTAATTCTTGGATTCACACCAGTAAAGATATGTACGCCATATCTTGTGATAGATTTTCCTGGTAACAGGCTTTCGTGCCTGTATTAAGGTATCAATGACTGACTCGGAGAAGCCATGCTTTGATAGAATCAAGCGTTCAATCTCCATGCAGTCAGTCTCAGAGAAATTAGATTTGGATGATTGAAAGGACCTTGTATTAGAAGGTCCTGTCTTAGAGGCAGAGTCCATGGTGGAAAGGATGACATGTCCACTAGGTCTGCATACCAGGTCCTGCGTGGCCACGCAGGCGCTACTAGAATGACCGATGCTCTCTCCTGTTTGATTTTGGCAATCAGTCGAGGGAGCAGAGGAAACGGTGGAAACACATAATTCAGGTTGAAGAACCAAGGCGCTGCTAGAGCATCTATCA
The DNA here is from genome assembly GCF_027579735.1 of Bombina bombina. Taxonomy (NCBI): domain Eukaryota; kingdom Metazoa; phylum Chordata; class Amphibia; order Anura; family Bombinatoridae; genus Bombina; species Bombina bombina. Next base: position 606,061,796 of record NC_069502.1, on the reverse strand, counting down.
GCGTCGCTTCTGGGTCCCTGGACCTGGATCCGTAACAAGGAAGCTTGGAGTTCTGGCGAGACGCCATGAGATCCAACTCTGGTTTGCCCCAACGATGAATCAACTGAACAAACACCTCCGGATGGAGTTCTCACTCCCCCGGGTGAAAAGTCTGACGACTTAGGAAATCCACCTCCCAGTTCTCCACGCCTGGGATATGGATTGCTGACAGGTGGCAAGAGTGAGTCTCTGCCCAGCGAATTATTTTTGAGACTTCTAACATCGCTAGGGAACTCCTGGTTCCCCCTTGATGGTTGATGTAAGCCACAGTCGTGATATTGTCCGACTGAAATCTGATGAACCTCAGTGTTGCTAACTGAGGCCAAGCCAGAAGAGCATTGAATATTGCTCTTAACTCCAGAATATTTATCGGAAGGAGTTTCTCCTCCTGAGTCCACGATCCCTGTGCCTTCAGGGAGTTCCAGACTGCACCCCAACCTAGAAGGCTGGCATCTGTTGTTACAATTGTCCAATCTGGCCTGCGAAAGGTCATACCCTCGGACAGGTGGACCCGAGACAACCACCAGAGAAGAGAATCTCTGGTCTCTTGATCCAGATTTAGCAGAGGGGACAAATCTGTGTAATCCCCATTCCACTGACTTAGCATGCATAATTGCAGCGGTCTGAGATGTAGGCGCGCAAATGGCACTATGTCCATTGCCGTTACCATTAAGCCGATCACCTCCATACACTGAGCCACCAAAGGGCGAGGAATGGAATGAAGAATACGGCAAGCATTTAGAAGCTTTAATAACCTGGACTCCGTCAGGTAAATTTTCATCTCTACAGAATCTATAAGAGTCCCTAAGAAGGGGACTCTTGTGAGTGGGGATAGAGAACTCTTTTCCTCGTTTACTTTCCACCCGTGTGATCTCAGAAATGCCAGAACTATCTCTGTATGAGACTTGGCAATTTGAAAGCTTGACGCCTGTATCAGGATGTCGTTTAGATACGGAGCCACCGCTATGCCTCGCGGTATTAGAACCGCCAGAAGTGAGCCCAGAACCTTCGTAAAGATTCTCGGGGCTGTAGCCAACCTGAAGGGAAGAGCTACAAATTGGTAATGCCTGTCTAGAAAGGCAAACCTTAGGAACCGATGATGATCTTTGTGAATCGGTATGTGAAGGTAGGCATCCTTTAAGTCCACTGTGGTCATGTACTGACCCTCTTGGATCATGGGTAGGATGGTCCGAATAGTTTCCATTTTGAAAGATGGAACTCTGAGGAATTTGTTTAAGATCTTTAGATCCAAAATTGGTCTGAAGGTTCCCTCTTTTTTGGGAACCACAAACAGATTTGAATAAAAACCCTGTCCTTGTTCCGTCCGCGGAACTGGATGGATCACTCCCATTACTAGGAGGTCTTGCACACAGCGTAGGAATGCCTCTTTCTTTATCTGATTTGCAGATAACCTTGAAAGATGAAATCTCCCTTGTGGAGGGGAAGCTTTGAAGTCCAGAAGATATCCCTGAGATATGATCTCCAACGCCCAGGGATCCTGAACATCTCTTGCCCACGCCTGGGCGAAGAGAAAAAGTCTGCCCCCTACTAGATCCGTCGCCGGATAGGGGGCCGTTCCTTCATGCTGTCTTAGAGGCAGCAGCAGGCTTTCTGGCCTGCTTGCCTTTGTTCCAGGACTGGTTAGGTTTCCAGGCCTGCTTAGATTGAGCAAAAGTTCCCTCTTGTCTTGAAGCGGAGGAAGTTGATGCTGCACCTGCCTTGGAATTTCGAAAGGCACAAAAATTAGACTGTTTGGCCTTTGATTTGGCCCTGTCCTGAGGAAGGGTATGACCCTTACCTCCAGTAATGTCAGCAATAATTTCTTTCAAACCAGGCCCGAATAAGGTCTGCCCCTTGAAAGGAATGTTGAGTAATTTAGACTTTGAAGTCACATCAGCTGACCAGGATTTGAGCCATAGCGCCCTACGCGCCTGGATGGCGAATCCGGAATTCTTAGCCGTTAGTTTAGTCAAATGAACAATGGCATCAGAAACAAATGAGTTAGCTAGCTTAAGAGTTCTAAGCTTGTCAACAATTTCAGTCAATGGAGCTGTATGGATGGCCTCTTCCAGAGCCTCAAACCAGAATGCCGCCGCAGCAGTGACAGGCGCAATGCATGCAAGGAGCTGTAAAATAAAACCTTGTTGAATAAACATTTTCTTAAGGTAACCCTCTAATTTTTTATCCATTGGATCTGAAAAAGCACAACTGTCCTCAACCGGGATAGTGGTACGCTTTGCTAAAGTAGAAACTGCTCCCTCCACCTTAGGGACAGTCTGCCATAAGTCCCGTGTAGTGGCATCTATTGGAAACATTTTTCTAAATATAGGAGGTGGGGAAAAGGGCACACCGGGCCTATCCCACTGCTTACTAATAATTTCTGTAAGCCTTTTAGGTATAGGAAAAACATCAGTACACACCGGCACTGCATAGTATTTATCCAGCCTACACAATTTCTCTGGCACTGCAATTGTGTCACAGTCATTCAGAGCAGCTAATACCTCCCCAAGCAATACACGGAGGTTCTCAAGCTTAAATTTAAAATTAGAAATTTCTGAATCAGGTCTCCCCGAATCAGAGACGTCACCCACAGACTGAAGCTCTCCGTCCTCAGGTTCTGCATATTGTGACGCAGTATCAGACATGGCTCTTACAGCATCTACGCGCTCTGTATCTCATCTAACCCCAGAGCTATCGCGCTTGCCTCTCAATTCAGGCAATCTGGATAATACCTCTGACAGGGTATTATTCATGATTGCAGCCATGTCCTGCAAAGTAATCGCTATGGGCGTCCCTGATGTACTTGGCTCCATATTAGCGTGCGTCCCTTGAGCGGGAGGCGAAGGGGCCGACACGTGGGGAGAGTTAGTCGGCATAACTTCCCCCTCGACAGACCCCTCTGGTGACAATGCTTTTATAGATAAAGACTGATCTTTAATGTTTAAGGTGAAATCAATACATTTAGTACACATTCTCCTATGGGGCTCCACCATGGCTTTTAAACATAATGAACAAGTATCCTCTGTTTCAGACATGTTTGTACAGACTAGCAATGAGACTAGCAAGCTTGGAAAACACTTTAAAGCAAGTTAACAAGCAATATAAAAAACGTTACTGTGCCTTTAAGAGAAACAAATTTTGACAAAATTTGAAATAACAGTGAAAAAAGGCAGTTACACTAACAAAATTTTTACAGTGTATGTAACAAGTCAGCAGAGCATTGCACCCACTTGCAAATGGATGATTAACCCCTTAATAACAAAAACAGAATAATAAATGACAAAAACGTTTTTTAAACACAGTCACAACAACTGCCACAGTCTACTGTGATTGTTACCCTCCTCAAACACGACTTTGAAGCCTTTTGAGCCCTTCAGAGATGTCCTGTATCATGCAGAGGGAAGCTGAATGTCTCTGTCAGTATTTTTATCTGCACAGAAAAGCACTAAAATAGGCCCTTCCCACTCATATTGCAACAGTGGAAAGCTTCAGGAAACTGTCTCTAGGCAGAAATCAAACCAGCCATGTGGAAGAAAACTAGGCCCCAATAAGTTTTGTCACCAAACATATATAAAAACGATTAACATGCCAGCAAACGTTTTATATTACATTTTTATAAGAGTATGCATCTCTATTAATAAGCCTGATACCAGTAGCTATCACTGCATTTAAGGCTTTACTTACATTAATCCGGTATAAGCAGCATTTTCTAGCAAATTCCATCCCTAGAAAAATATTAACTGCACATACCTTATTGCAGGAAAACCTGCACGCCATTCCCTCTCTGAAGTTACCTCACTCCTCAGAATATGTGAGAACAGCCATGGATCTTAGTTACTTCTGCTAAGATCATAGAAAATGCAGGCAGATTCTTCTTCTAAATACTGCCTGAGATAAACAGCACACTCCGGTACCATTTAAAAATAACAAACTTTTGATTGAAGAAATAAACTAAGTATAAAACACCACTCTCCTCTTACGACCTCCATCTTTGTTGAGGGTTGCAAGAGAATGACTGGATATGGCAGTTAGGGGAGAAGCTATATAGCAGCTCTGCTGTGGGTGATCCTCTTGCAACTTCCTGTTGGGAAGGAGAATATCCCATAAGTAATGGATGATCCGTGGACTGGATACACTTAACAAGATAAAACTACAACTAAACACCACATACTCTTTACCACCCCCGTGGAGATGCTACTAGTTAGAGCGGCAAAGAGAATGACTGGGGGGGGGCGGAGCCTGAGGGGAGCTATATGGACAGCTTTGCTGTGTGCTCTCTTTGCCACTTCCTGTAGGGATTGAGAATATCCCACAAGTAAGGATGAATCAGTGGACTGAATGCACCAAGTAAGAGAAATATACGTTTAAATACATATATTTAGAACTTTACATATAAAGTGCCCAACCATAGCTTAGAGTGTCACAAAAAATAAGACTTACTTACCCCAGGACACTCATCTACATATAGTAGATAGCCAAACCAGTACTGAAACGAGAATCAGTAGAGGTAATGGTATATAAGAGTATATCGTCGATCTGAAAAGGGAGGTAAGAGATGAATCTCTACGACCGATAACAGAGAACCTATGAAATAGATCCCGTAGAAGGAGACCATTGAATTCAAATAGGCAATACTCTCTTCACATCCCTCTGACATTCACTGCACTCTGAGAGGAAAACCGGGCTCCATCCTGCTGCGAAGCGCATATCAACATAGAATCTAGCACAAACTTACTTCACCACCTCCCTGGGAGGCAAAGTTTGTAAAACTGAATTGTGGGTGTGGTGAGGGGTGTATTTATAGGCATTTTAAGGTTTGGGAAACTTTGCCCCTCCTGGTAGGAATGTATATCCCATACGTCACTAGCTCATGGACTCTTGCTAATTACATGAAAGAAATTAAACCATTCACCATTTAGATAGAACATGCCATTATAAACAGCTCTCCAATATACTTCTATTATTTCTTTTTTTTACACTCCCAGTGGGTGGAGGGACAGAGAGATAATAAAATGTTCATTTGTCCATTGTTCTCTCTGATTATTGATCCCACTGTGTATAGAGAGATAGGATAAGATGAATTTTGTGTAAATATAGAGAGAGAATCTAACAAGGTCTGCTTTTCTTGGAAGTTTAGCTCATTTGATTAGGTTTGTGGTATCTATTAGTAGAAAAACCTATTTAATATACAAAAACAAATACTTAAAATAACAATTTACCATATAATTTTAGGACTTTGCAACTATTACAATTTCAAGGTACACTGTCCAATTTACATTGTTTACTTAAAAAAAAAAAAGTGTAATCAAATGAAAAATTTGACAGATGTATTTTTCATTTAAGTGCAACTTGAGGGTATCACTTTTGAAACAAAATATACAAAAGCAGCCCTACAATGTATGCCAACACTGAGCACTGAAAATTTAAGTTAGTGTCTTTAAAAGGACCACTCAACGCAGTAAAATTAAATAATTAACAAGTACATAATAAAAAGACAATGCAATAACACCTACTTTGAATTTCAAATAAGCAGTAGATTTTTTTCTGACAAACATATTTTTTTCTTCCATTTTCCGGCCCCCTGTATCATGTGACAAACATCAGCCAATCACAGACTTAGTATAAGTATACCCTGTGAGCTTGTGCACATACTCAGAAAGTGTAAATATAAAAAGGTGTAATAATGGAAGTAAATTGGAAAGTGTCTTAAACCTGCATGCTCTATCTGAATTATAAAAGTTTATATTTATGTTAGTCTCCATTTAAAAATGCAAAAGGTAAACAATACTAGAACAGACAACAGAAAATATAACTGACCATAGTTAGGCAAGATATAATGTTTAAATGCAGACATTTATAGAGAGATTGATTGAAAATATGCATATTCTAACATATCTAACATATCACATATTTTTTATTCTCAATTTTATAGGATTCTTTAATGCTCAACAATGTGCCTAGCTCTTAGCACATGCTTGTGTATATATATGTTTTATTTCTGAAATGTTTTGCAAACATATTTACATGTCTTATTTATCTTTTAATTTCTTTTCATTCAAAAATAATGCAAGTTCAAGTGCTGGCGCAGTTTTGTGCTACACCTGTATATTGTTTCCTGATTGGAGTCTCTATTTCAAGACCAATACTACACAGGTGTTAAAATCATGGGCTGGCCTTTTAGATTAAACCTTTAAATTCTAAAACAGTTCAAGAGAAGGAATCAAACAATGATAATAGGAAAACGTTATAGAGGTGATTTTAATTGCTGCTTTATATGAATCATAACAGTTTAATTTTATGTAGACTATCCCTTTCTGCATAAGATTATATTGAATCAAACATCATTTCCAGATATTATTTGATTATAATACACTTACAAATGTTTATTAATTATGTATTTTCTGAATAATAAATTGTCTGATCTGATTTTGGTTATGTTCATGTGACAACCTATTGTTCATGAAGTGAAACTGACAGCCATTGTATGTCTTAGCAATTATAATACACAATCTAAAAAAATTCACTTTTTGTCGCAAAAATGACAATTTTTAACAATTGATTTAATATCCTTACAATACTGTTTTTTGCGTCGTCGAACTATATCGCCTTATACATATTCCCCCCCCCCCTTTAAATTGATCCCAGATATGCGGTACATGCATCCCATAATATCATGAATATTATAATTCCTTTTTTGTCGTCTCTAACACTGACTACTACTGCAACACCAATTCCACCAGTATTGACCAATTTGATTAGTTATTGAGAGAAGAAAACATGTTAACTTTTGATCCTTTTATTTAAATAATCACGTAATTATGCATTTCCCAATAAAACATGGTTGATAATTGACTTAGTTGGAGTATTGCGTGGAAGAAGGAGCAGAAATGTTGTTAGAGTTATTTTAGTATTTGCCTTTCAACTATGAACATCATCTCCTGGGGTAGTTGTTCCATGCGTCAAACATGATGCATAAAAATGTATTAACAAATTAAGTAATACTCTTTGGTAATCTAAATATATTATGTAATATCTATTTTGTTCTCTTTTATCCCTATATGTTTGACAGCATCTACTAGTGAAAGGAGTTCATCCCTTTCACTCAAAGGATATAGACCAATTATTGGGAGAAATACTCTTGGCGCTCTTATGCGTCTTTGTTGACGCACATCAACTTGTGCAGCCTGTAGCTGGTTTATTAATCTCCTCCTTCTGGCGTAGAATAAAACCCCGCCCATCCCGTGTTAGCGCACAGTCAGATGCTAGCAGATTGCCAGCGATCGCATTGATTGTGGTTTGGGGGGCAGGATGGATAATTTCTGCCGGACTCTATGAGAAAGTTCTGTGGCTGTGCATCTCATTCAGATAATCAGTGGGGTTGCCATATAGGGAGAAATATAGATCTAGTCTCCCACGTATACAAGAGTTTAGATCTGCTACAGCGTCAATATTTCTCAGGAAACTGTACCCGCTCGCAAGAAGCTAATAAAAGATACTAACTGCCATTAGCACAGATCTTTACTGTACTCACCATATTGTGTCTCTTAAAACTGCACAATGGCTGCAATCACATATATGTTCATTTATGACTGCATTTAAATGTTCAGAGATTTTAAACAACAGCTTACATAAATTGCCTAAAAGTATTAACCCAAACCTGGGAGAAAGTGAAACAGGCACACTTTTTAGATGTACCGTATTGTTCTGAGTATAGGCCGCTCCTGATTATAAGCCGCACCCTTAAAGTTTGGTGCCATTTTAAAGAAATTACATTTTTAACTCTTAGCCTCCCTCCCTGAGAGATAAGTTTCCTTACCCTCCCCCCTCACACACACACACATCCCCCTCATAACCCTCACAGGCTGCCTCCTTCCCTCACACAGTGCCCACTACTCACCATATTAAAGGGACAGTATACTGTAAAATAGTTTTTCCCTTAATGTGTTTACAATTGCTTTTTTTACCAACTGCAGAGTAAAAAAACAGAATTTATGCTTACCTGATAAATTACTTTCTCCAACGGTGTGTCCGGTCCACGGTGTCATCCATTACTTGTGGGATATTCTCCTCCCCCACAGGGAAAGGCAAGGAGAGCACACAGCAAGAGCTGTCCATATAGTCCCTCCCAGGCTCCACCCCCCCAGTCATTCGACCGACGGTTAGGAGAAAAAAAGGAGAAACTATAGTGTGCCGTGGTGACTGTAGTGTATAGAGAAAGAAATTCTTCAAACCTGATTAAAAAACCAGGGCGGGCCGTGGACCGGACACACCGTTGGAGAAAGTAATTTATCAGGTAAGCATAAATTCTGTTTTCTCCAACATTGGTGTGTCCGGTCCACGGTGTCATCCATTACTTGTGGGAACCAATACCAAAGCTTTAGGACACGGATGAAGGGAGGGAGCAAATCAGGTTACCTAAACAGAAGGCACCACGGCTTGCAAAACCTTTCTCCCAAAAATAGCCTCCGAAGAAGCAAAAGTATCAAATTTGTAGAATTTGGACAAAGTGTGCAGAGAAGACCAGGTCGCTGCCTTACATATCTGATCAACAGAAGCCTCGTTCTTGAAGCCATGTGGAAGCCACAGCCCTAGTAGAGTGAGCTGTGATTCGTTCAGGAGGCTGCCGTCCGGCAGTCTCGTAAGCCAATCGTATGATGCTTTTCAGCCAAAAGGAAAGAGAGGTAGCAGTAGCTTTTTTTACCTCTCCTCTTGCCAGAATAAACTACAAACAGAGAAGACATTTGTCTGAAATCCTTTGTTGCTTCTAAATAGAACTTTAAAGCACGGACTACATCTAAATTGTGTAACAAGCGTTCCTTCTTTGAAACTGGATTCGGACACAAAGAAGGCACAACTATTTCCTGGTTAATATTCTTGTTGGAAACAACCTTTGGAAGGAAACCAGGTTTAGTACGCAAAACAACCTTATCTGAATGGAACACCAGATAGGGCGGATTACACTGCAGAGCAGATAATTCAGAAACTCTTCTAGCAGAAGAATAGCAACCAAAAACAGAACTTTCCAAGATAACAACTTGATATCTATGGAATGTAAGGGTTCAAACGGAAACCCTTGAAGAACTGAAAGAACCAAATTTAGACTCCAGGGAGGAGTCAAGGGTCTGTAAACAGGCTTGATCCTGACCAAAGCCTGAACAAAAGCTTGAACATCTGGCACAGCTGCCAGTCGTTTGTGTAACAAGACAGATAAAGCAGAAATCTGTCCTTTTAGAGAACTCGCTGATAATCCCTTATCCAAACCTTCTTGGAGAAAGGAAAGGATCCTAGGAATTTTAATCTTACTCCATGAGAATCCCTTGGATTCACACCAACAGATATATCTTTTCCATATTTTATGGTAATCTTTCTAGTCACAGGTTTTCTGGCTTGTACCAGAGTATCTATCACAGAATCCGAAAACCCACGCTTAGACAAAATCAAGCGTTCAATTTCCAAGCAGTCAGCTGGAGAGAAACTAGATTTGGATGTTCGAATGGACCTTGTACTAGAAGATCCTGTCTCAAAGGTAGCTTCCATGGTGGAGCCGATGACATATTCACCAGGTCTGCATACCAAGTCCTGCGTGGCCACGCAGGAGCTATCAAAATCACCGAGGCCTTCTCCTGTTTGATCCTGGCTACCTGCCTGGGAATGAGAAGGAACGGTGGAAACGCATAAGCTAGGTTGAAAGTCCAAGGCGCCACTAATGCATCCACTAGAGTCGCCTTGGGATCCCTGGATCTGGACCCGTAGCAAGGAACCTTGAAGTTCTGATGAGACGCCATCAGATCCATGTCTGGAATGCCCCATAATTGGGTCAACTGGGCAAACACCTCCGGGTGGAGTTCCCACTCCCCCGGATGAAAGGTCTGACGAATCAGATAATCCGCCTCCCAATTTTCCACTCCTGGGATGTGGATCGCAGACAGGTGGTAGGAGTGATCCTCCGCCCATTTGATGATCTTTGTCACCTCTCTCATCGCCAGGGAACTCCTTGTTCCCCCCTGATGGTTGAAGTAAGCAACAGTCGTCATGTTGTCTGATTGGAATCTTATGAATCTGGCCTTTGCTAGTTGAGGCCAAGCCCGGAGAGCATTGAATATCGCTCTCAGTTCCAGGATGTTTATCGGGAGAAGAGACTCTTCCCGAGACCATAGACCCTGAGCTTTCAGGGAATCCCAGACCGCGCCCCAGCCTAATAGACTGGCGTCGGTCGTGACAATGACCCACTCTGGTCTGCGGAAGCTCATTCCCTGGGACAGGTGATCCTGAGTCAGCCACCAACAGAGTGAGTCTCTGGTCTTCTGATCTACTTAAATCACTGGAGACAAGTCTGTATAGTCCCCATTCCACTGTTTGAGCATGCACAGTTGTAATGGTCTTAGATGAATTCGCGCAAAAGGAACTATGTCCATTGCTGCAACCATCAACCCTACTACTTCCATGCACTGAGCTATGGAAGGCCGTAGAACAGAGTGAAGAACTTGACAAGCGTTTAGAAGCTTTGACTCTCTGACATCTGTCAGGAAAATCTTCATTTCTAAAGAATCTATTATTGTTCCCAAGAAAGGGACTCTTTTTGACGGAGACGGGGAACTTTTTTCTATGTTCACCTACCACCCGTGAGATCTGATAAAGGCTAGAACAATGTCTGTGTGAGCCTTTGTCTTTGAAAGAGACGACGCTTGAATTAGGATGTCGTCCAAGTAAGGTGCCACTGCAATGCCCCTGGGTCTTAGAACCGCTAGAAGGGACCCGAGCACCTTTGTGAAAATCCTTGGAGCAGTGGCTAGTCCGAATGGGAGAGCCACAATAGGTAATGTTTGTCCAGAAAGGCGAACCTTAGGAACTGATGATGATCTTTGTGGATAGGAATATGCAGATACGCATCCTTTAGATCCACGGTAGTCATAAATTGACCCTCCTGGATTGTAGGTAAAATCGTTCGAATAGTTTCCATTTTGAACGATGGCACTCTGAGAAATTTGTTTAGAATTTTTAAATCCAGAATTGGTCTGAAAGTTCCCTCTTTTTTTGGGAACTACAAACAGATTTGAGTAAAACCCCTGACCTTGTTCCACAGTTGGAACTGGGAGTATCACTCCCATCTTTAACAGGTCTTCTACACAATGTAAGAATGCCTGTCTCTTTACTTGGTTTGAAGATAAGTGAGACATGTGGAACCTTCCCCTTGGGGGTAGTTCCTTGAATTCTAGAAGATAACCCTGAGAGACTATTTCTAGTGCCCAGGGATCCTGAACATCTCTTGCCCAAGCCTGAGCAAAGAGAGAGAGTCTGCCCCCTACTAGATCCGGTTCTGGATCGGGGGCTACCTCTTCATGCTGTCTTGGTAGCAGCAGCAGGTTTCTTGGCCTGTTTACCCTTGTTCCAGCCTTGCATTGATTTCCAAGCTGGTTTAGTCTGGGAAGCGTTACCCTCTTGTCTAGAGGCTGCCGAGTTGGAAGCCGGTCCGTTCCTGAAATTGCGAAAGGAACGAAAATTGGACTTATTCTTAGCCTTGAAAGGTTTATCTTGTGGGAGGGCATGGCCCTTTCCCCCAGTGATGACTGAAATAATCTCTTTCAATTCTGGCCCAAAAGGGGTCTTACCTTTGAAAGGGGTATTAAGCAATTTTGTCTTGGAAGATACATCCGCCGACCAAGACTTTAGCCAGAGCGCTCTGCGCGCCACAATTGTAAACCCTGAATTTTTTGCCGCTAACCTCGCTAACTGCAAAGCGGCGTCTAAAATAAAGGAATTAGCTAACTTAAGTGCGTAAATTCTGTCCATGACTTCCTCATACGGAGTCTCCCTACTGAGCGCCTCTGTAGTGACAGGAATAATGCACGAAATAGGTTGAAGGAGGTAACCTTGCTGTACAAAAATCTTTTTAAGCAAACCCTCCAATTTTTTATCCATAGGATCTTTGAAAGCACAATTGTCCTCAATAGGAATGGTCGTGCGCTTGGCTAGAGTAGAAAACTCCCCCTCGACCTTAGGGACTGTTTGCCATGTGTCCTTCCTGGGGTCGACCATAGGGAACAATTTCTTAAATATAGGAGGAGGGACAAAAGGTATGCCTGGCTTCTCCCACTCCTTATTCACTATGTCCGCCACCCGTTTAGGTATCGGAAAAGCATCAGGGTGCACCGGGACCTCAAGGAACTGTCCATCTTGCACAATTTTTCTGGGTTGACCAGATTGTCACAATCATCCAGAGTAGATAGCACCTCCTTAAGTAATGCGCGGAGATGCTCTAATTTAAATGTCACAACATCAGGTTCTGCCTGCTGAGAAATTCTTCCTGTATCAGAAATTTCCCCATCTGACAAACCCTCCCTCACTGCCACTTCAGATTGGTGTGAGGGTATGACAGAAAAATTATCATCAGCGCCCTCCTGCTCTACAGTGTTTAAAACAGAGCAATCGTGCTTTCTCTGAAATGCTGGCATTTTGGATAAAATATTAGCTATGGAGTTATCCATTACTGCCGTCAATTACTGCATAGTAACAAGCATTGGCGCGCTAGAAGTACTAGGGGTCGCCTGCGCGGGCATAACTGGTATAGACACAGAAGGAGATGATGTAGAACTATGTCTACTTCCTTCATCTGAGGAATCATCCTGGGCAACTTTACAATTTGTGACAGTTCTGTCATTACTTTGTTTGGACGCAATGGCACAATTATCACACTATATTTGAAGGGGGAACCACATTGGCTACCATACATACAGAACATGATCTATCTGAAGGTACAGACATGTTAAACAGGCTTAAACTGGTTACTAAAGCACAAAAACCGTTTTAAAACAAAACCGTTACTGTCTCTTTAAATGTTAAACAGGGCACACTTTATTACTGAATATGTGAAAAACTATGAAGGAATTATCCAATCTTTACCAAATTTTCACCACAGTGTCTTAATACATTCAAAGTATTGCACCCCAATTTTCAAGCTGTTAACCCTTAAAATGTGGAAACCGGAGCAGTTTTTCATTTTAACCCCCTTACAGTCCCAGCCACAGCCTTTGCTGCAACTTCACCAATCCCAGGGGGGTATATGATACCAAATGAAGCCATCTAGGAACGTTTTTAGTGGATTCCAGACCCTCACACATGCAGCTGCATGTACTGAACTCGAAATTAACTGCACAGTAATGGCGCGAAAATGAGGCTCTGCCTACTACAGAGAAAGGCCCTTCCTGACTGGGAAGGTGTCTTAACAAGTGCCTGGTGCTAAAAAACGTTCCCCAATGTTATAAAAGTGTAAAATTCAACTTCAAACTGCATATAATACTTAAATAAAGCAATCGATTTAGCCCCTAAAAGTGTCTACCAGTTTATAGCCCATAATAAGCCCTTTATTCTGTTTGAGACTAAGAAAATGGCTTACCAATCCCCATGAGGGGAAAATGACAGCCTTCCAGCATTACACAGTCTTGTTAGAAAAATGGCTAGTCATACCTTGAGCAGAAAAGTCTGCAAACTGTTCCCCCCAACTGAAGTTATCTCATCTCAACAGTCCTGTGTGGGAACAGCAACTGATTTTAGTTACTGTCTGCTAAAATCATAATCCTCTTTTAAACAGAACTCTTCATCTCTTTCTGTTTCAGAGTAAATAGTACATACCAGCACTATTTTAAAATAACAAACTCTTGATAGAAGAATAAAAAACTACAACTAAACACCACAAACTCCTCACCATCCCCGAGGAGATGCTACTTGTTCAGAGCGGCAAGGAGAATGACTGGGGGGGCGGAGCCTGGGAGGGACTATATGGACAGCTCTTGCTGTGTGCTCTCCTTGCCTTTCCCTGTGGGGGAGGAGAATATCCCACAAGTAATGGATGACACCGTGGACCGGACACACCAATGTTGGAGAAATGTATGAAAATTAGCTTTTTAAGGCTTATTTGTGTATATTAAAGCTCTGATTTTGTGTTTTGAAGCCACAACCTAATAAAATGGGTTGAGCTTGTAGGTATAATCCGATCTCATTACTGTATCACATTGTGCAAATATACCTGCTTCTTTATCTTATATCTGTCCTTAAAACAATCACCAGTACTTTGAGAGAACAATGGAAAATCAACATTTTATTTCGTTATCTCTGCTATATCGCACTGGGAGTGTAATTTCTTCTGCTGGCTGTGTTTACAAAACTTATCTATAGCTGGTACGCGCGGCCACAAACTTTCAGAATAGGTGGGGATACCACATGCTAAATCAACAGTTTCAAATGCCAATATAAGGGTAAAGGGGCTACTTGTAAACAATTTAATACACTCCAGCAGGTAAAGTGGATCATTGGGAACAAATTAAAGGGGAGAACATTTTTGAGTAAACTGTCCCTTTAACTACCTACATTACACAAGCCTCCCCTCAGCCATCCCCATACTCTTAGCCCTCTTCTTCCTCACACAACCGCCTCCTCACCAATCCTGACTCACCCTGTCACAGTTTATAACTCACAACAGCTCTTATCTTAAGCCCCTGCCACTCCCATCCTGAGGACATCAATGAGTGACTCACCCTGTCTACGCCACTTCTTAACATGTCCAGTCCTCAGTAGTATAGCGGTCAACTCTTCCATCAAGTGCCACTACGTATAGCACCTAACCCAGATAGCTCTTAACCAGGAATAACACTTGCCTTAGTTCCCTGCTCCTGGTGATTAACCAGTACGGTCCTTGCTCCGTCTGACCAGGGCAAGTCTCCTCCTCGTTTCTTCTGGGAACAGGTGATCAGGAACAGCGTCTAACGTCACTCGCACTCCACACATTCAAACAGGAAGTTGCTGTGTGTTTGCCCAAACCCCTCCCTGTAACAACAGCGCTTCCGCCAAACCCTGACCACACCATTCAAGGTAGCATCCCGATTATAGGCCGCACCCCTGATTTCAAGTCTTACATATGGGGGAAAAAGTACAGCCTATACTCGGAACAATACGGTATTTTACAACAAAAGGCAGCAAAATAAATAATGAATGTATATTGCAATAATGTCTAACTTGCAATAATGAAACATTTTATATGTTGTTGAAATGTCAAGTTTAATGGTCCATTAAAGGTACAATAAATACCTTGTAATTACAAGGCATTTCTGTTGTGTTGTTATAGAATAACATAACAGCCAAGTCTTAACATAATTTTTACTGCAATTAGTTTTCTATAGTGAAACTCCATCCACCATTTGCCTTATTTGAAGGAGCCAATCTGGGCTTTAGTCTGCAGACAACAAGGCTACTAAAGTTAGCTGCTGAATGCGGAAGAAGGCTCACAGCCTTCTGCTCATTTGGAGCTGGATTTCTTCTTGTGAAAGTGCAAAACTGTAAGAATTTGCATAGATCTTAGTGTGTTGCGCTTTCAGAAGAAAGAATCCGTCTCCAAACAAAGCTGCCATATGCACAGGCCTAGTATAAATAATTGGTTTGCAGTTGTTATCTGATAAAGCCAAATAGGGATGGCTATGTAGCAGGGTTAGCCTTGAGAAGACAACAGGGAGCATTTCAAGGTCTAAAAATAAAAAAAAGCTTAATTTTCAGAGCTAAATGAAATGAAAAGGGGTCAAACTAAATGTTCCAACGGGAATAGGGACCTTCAATCCCTCCTGTATGTGTTTGTAAATTTTGTCCTGTTTCTTACAAGTCTTGTATTGTTTTATTTAAATTAATTGTATCCATGGACAGCGCTGCGGAATATGTTGGCGCTTCATAAATAAAGTATAATAATAATAATAATAATATATTGCAAAGTTGTTTTATTACGCATAACTAAACATTTTATATAAAAATCTCAAGGTGTTTACTTAGGGTTGCCATTTTTAGTTCAGGTCAAACCGGGAAACACTCTTGCGCTGTGCACAGCACAGGGAAATATTTTTTTGCAGAGTACACAATGCATATATTGAAATAGCAAATAAACACAAATTCTCACATAGATATTCACACACTCTCACGCTCAAACTCTCACACACATACTCTCTCATGCAAACTCTCACACACTAATGCACAAATACCCTCTCATGCAAACTCTCTCTCACACACTAATGCACACATACCCTCTCATGCAAACTCTCTCTCACACACACTAATTAACACATACCCTCTCATGCAAACTCTCTCTCACACACTAATGCACACATACTCTCTCATGCAAACTCTCTATTACACACTAATGCACACATATTCTCTCATGCAAACTCTTTCACACACTAATGCACACATACCCTCTCATGCAAACTCTCTCTCACACACTAATGAACACATACCCTCTCAGGCAAACTCTCTCTCACACACTAATGCACACATACCCTCTCATGCAAACTCTCTCTCACACACTAATGCACACATACCCTCTCATGCAAACTCTCTCTCACACACTAATGCACATATACTCTCTCATGAAAACTCTCTTATACACTAATGCACACATACCCTCTCATGCAAACTCTCACACACTAATGCTTACATACCCTCTCATGCAAACTCTCACACACTAATGCAACATACTCTCTCATGCAAACTCTCTCACACACTAATGCACACATACCCTCTCATGCAAACTCTCTCTCACACACACTAATGAACACATACCCTCTCATGCAAACTCTCTTACACACTAATGCACACATACCCTCTCATGCAAACTCTCTCTCACACACTAATGCACACATACCCTCTCATGCAAACTCTCTCTCACACACTAATGCACACATACCCTCTCATGCAAACTCTCTCTCACACACTAATGCACACATACCCTCTCATGTAAACTCTCACACACTAATGCATACATACCCTCTCATGCAAACTCTCTCTCACACACTAATGCACACATACCCTCTCATGCAAACTCTCTCTCACACACTAATGCAACATACTCTCTCATGCAAACTCTCTTACACACTAATGCACTCATACCCTCTCATGCAAACTCTCTCTCACACACACTAATGAACACATACCCTCTTATGCAAACTCTCTCTCACACACACTAATGAACACATACCCTCTTATGCAAACTCTCTCTCACACACACTAATGAACACATACCCTCTTATGCAAACTCTCTCTCACACACTAATGCACACATACTCTCTCATGCACACTCTCTCACACACAAAGACACTGACAGACACAAACCCACTCACACCATAGCTAAGTATCATGTAAGAGCCATCACTCAGTAAGGACAATACAATACTAGTACAGTACTTCTTTCTAGGCAGTGTATATTTGCACAACATTTCACACCAAACCAAGACATTTGCATGTACAGTTCTGACTAAGCTTCGAACCTGGACCTTACTGTTCCTTTAATTATAAAATTAATCAAACTTCTATAAAATTATTAATTGTGTATGTCATGAATTATTATCATTGGGTTTATGAGAAAAAAAAAACTGCATACAAATATATGTTGGACGGTGGACGCCATGAATCTTCTACTCTGATAATCTCTGTGAAAACCTAATGTTAAAGCCTCTGACAAACCTGTAATTTATACGTTTTTTTTTTTATTATTATTTTTTTAACTATGATTTGTAATACACTTTCTAATTAAAACTTTTTTCTGTAATTCAATCAGCAGCTATTCTTACTAATTGAAATACCTGAGCAGCTATGCAATTCAAACTGTTTTGGGCCCTATTTGTTTAACCCCTACTAACAGGTTAAACACATAATTTAAAGGACCAGTAAATACAGTAGATTTGTATAACCAACAAACACATGATAAAAAGACAATGCAATAGCACTTAGGGGTAGCTTTAACAAGGGCCCTTGTTCCCCTTGTTTCCGCGCGAGCCTTCGAGCTCGCCGGAAACAGCAGTTATGAAGCAGCGGTCTAAAGCCAGCTGCTCCATAACTTGTACGCTGCCTCTGAGGTTGCGGTCTTCAATCCGATCTGATTGACACCTCCCTGCTAGCGGCCGATTGGCCACAAATATGCAGCCATCAGCCAATAACAAATGCATATACATATATTCTGTGAATTCTTGCACATGCTCAGTAGGAGCTGGTGACTCAAAAAGGTGTAAATTTAAAAAGACTGAACATTTTAATGGAAGTAAATTGGAAAGTTGTTTAAAATTGCACGTTTTATCTGAATCATAAGTATCCCTTTAAGTCCACTCTGGAGTGGATACCCTAGAGATGGACATGACTAATGAGACAATCACAAGCTGCATATGTGCATAGTCGACAATCGCTAATAACAAACAGCTCAGGAGTAGAAGTGCATTGCTGCCACAAAGCAGCCTTTAGTTATATGTTTAAGCATATAGTTAGTGGCACCCAGAAGTGTGGAAAATGGGGAAAGAAAATGTATCTAGTATCAGCCAACACTTTTTAAACCCATTTAAGAAATCAGGCTGGAGGGCACAGCCAGTCACTGATTATATTTACCTAATTGGCACATTTTTAGCTTATGAACTTTTCAGAAATGTTAGCTTTGTAGCAACTTGTTC
Source organism: Bombina bombina (assembly GCF_027579735.1). Taxonomy (NCBI): domain Eukaryota; kingdom Metazoa; phylum Chordata; class Amphibia; order Anura; family Bombinatoridae; genus Bombina; species Bombina bombina. The sequence continues at coordinate 606,043,290 of NC_069502.1, read as the reverse complement.
CTCACAGAACATGAAAAAATTCAATCCTTACTCTTGAAAATGTAAAAAAAAAAAAAAAAATCTTTCCCAGAGGAAATAATGTTTCATCAGTCTATTTGGGCCTAAAATTGTGCAAGGCATAGTATATTGCATGTCAAACATCAAAATTAAATTGCTTGCTTTATAGGTTGTTTTTGCTTTACCGAGCAACGTAAGGCAAGTTGCATGCAAAGAGAGAAGCACTCTACCAGGAACGAACAACAACTCAGTAGCTTGTTCTATGGTGAGTTACCACCTAGGAGCAGCCTCTTTTAGCCTATTTGTGCTTTTCACAGAAACTAATATACATATACCCTGTGAGCTTGTGCACATGCTCAGTAGGATCTTGTTCCCAAAGAAAGTGTGAATATAAAAAGACTGTGCAAACTTTTATAATTAAAGTTAATTGGAAAGTCTCTTAAAACTGCATGCTCTGTCTGAATCATAAAAGTTTATTTTGATTTTAGTGTCCCTTTAAAGAAACAGATACCAATTGATAACAACATATAGAAAGACACCTAAACTTCCTATCCTAACAAAATAAAAAATAATAAATAAAAAATGACCTTGGAATACGATAAATTAAATACAGATTTGAATTTCTAGTCCCTTGGGGTTTTGGTTATGCACTTGTTTAAAGTGGGATGATACACTGTGTGGTTCAAAGCTCTTCTCTATGTTGGTTAAATGTTCCCTGAAAAGGACAAACTTCCGGTGCAGGGCAGAGCATACAAGTAGTGTAGGTGGTGTACAGCTCAGCGTGCTGCAACGAACATCCACCTCTAGAATGACACATTTACCTTGGCCAGGGCACACAGAATGGCCTGGACCCAGAAGCGGGAGGAAGCGCCACGGAAGTCCTATAGCAGCGATAGCTTTGTGGCTGAAGCAGCTCCAATAACTCACCAAGAGCTGGTACAAACAGGATAGACTCCTGTTAACATCCTCAGTACCCTCTATTGAAGAGCATAACAAAGTGGGTCAATATTAACAGGATACCTAATCCCATATTTTTTTATACAGACACGCAGTCGGCGTGTGACGTCACCGAGCTGTGACTGAGTCCAACTACCAACAGGGGAAGCAGCAGAACAAACAAGCAGCAACACAGAAAACTGTATTGTTTTTTCTTTATTATATAACTTTAACCCTTTGCTACCAGTAAGCACATAGACTGTGACTTTTCAGCAAATGCTTAATACTCTGACTTTCTTTGACCCGTCTAATATGCTTTAGTAAACTGCAACTGCTTTACTGGACTCATTCCTGCTTCTTGCAACATTGTAACCCAGCTGCTATTAAAGAACTATGCTTTAAAAAAAAAAAAAAAAAAACACAACATTAAAAAAACTGCAGCAAGACATATATGGAACATGCTCTATTTATATGTAACAGCAAGCACACAGTAACTAGCGATGAGCTATACAGACTCCAACGGTTGCATGCTAAACTAACTAAACTTACACCAGACTGACGACATTAAGAAGTCCATAAACCTACTTTCTGTGCCTAATCCTGGATGCAAGGAGTCAGAGGTATAACTAGCTCTGATAAAAGAGAAAGAGGGAAAAAACACCAACTGCCCTACACAGTATAGTGGATCACTGGTAAACTCCCAGCCTCAGAACAACCTCACAACAGAAGCCATTGTGTTCTCCCATAACCCTAAGGGTAGGAGCCGGAAATGGCCAATTCTTTAATAAAATAGAGGACTTGGAAGGACCCGTGACAATAGATCATACAGACCCAAATAGGAGGAGTGAAGGGTAGGCGGGGAGTCATCTGGGGTCATATACGGGTCTTTGACTCAAGTAACTTTGTACCTGGAATTCCTCAATCTAAGAGACAATCCTGAGTCATTAAACACTATTCCTAAACTGGCCCTCCCATAACCCAACAGGTAGGAGACTGGAAAAAGGCCAAATATACATAACCAAAGTTAAAACAGTTGGACTGACCATCAGAAGTATAGGACGACAAACATTCAGAAAAGCAATACAGAATAACACACTGGATTATATTGTTACATAAGGAAAACATTTGCTAAGAGCCTGTGAATAGCTGCATTATATGTATTTTTGTAAACATGGCTCTTTAAAAGGAGACTGTATAAAAGGGAATTGTACAATTTAAATTACCACCCTCTATAATACTTGGCATTAAGGTTGTGCATATTTAAAATGTAAGGCATTATTGAGACATACAATAATTGGGAAATAACTTTAATTGTTTCTGACATTGTATTATCTACATCAGTACTGATATAATTGGCTGTAGAAACTTACTAAATACTGTCTCTTTCCTAAATATAACAGGTAGTGAAAGGGGATAATCCCTCTGGCTTTGGTTGGCGTGGCCATAGGCACTAGTCACGGTTTTTGTTTCTTTTTTTTTGTTTTTGTCGTTATTTTTGGCTCTTTTTTTTTTTACCTGTTTTTGAGCACCCTAAAATCATACGATTCACTTAGATATCAAACACACATCTAAACACATATAATACAATTTCATTTTTGCAATACACAAGTTAGAACATTGTTCTTACTTTTTCTAACAATTCACATTTATTTAAAAAAAAAATAATCACTTTTTCCGAATTGAAAAATATATGGAACCTGTAAAAGGCAATTCACCAGCCATGGCATAAAAAACCAGAGAGAAAAAAAATACCAAATCAGCCGAGATAAATTTAGAACAACTTCAAGAACAAACAGATATAAATTATACTAATGAGCGGATAGCGGATATAGTGGTACAAATAACAAATAGAGTCCCTTAAATTAGAGATCAAACAAGAGATTAGCACACTGACAAATTAAATCAGACAAGGATAAATGAAGTAGAAGTAAGGGTCTCTGATTTAGAAGATAGGATTAGTCATCTTGAACACACTGACTCACAACATAGTAAAGCCACACTTCATTTTCAAGCAAGACTGGAAGACCTGGAGGACCGCTCTAGGCGAAATAACAAGAATTGATGGGGTACCAGAAACCACAGAATATCAAAATCTAATGTATTTCATCACAGATACCCTTCAAAACTTACTTAATGTAACAACACCTACACATCCTATTCAAGTAGAGAGGATTCATAGAATAGGCCCTATATGAAAAAATTCAGAAGGAACAATCAGACCAAGACCAATTATAGCTAGGTTCCTGAATTTCCAGGATAAACTAAATTACCTTAGGAGCTATAGGAGGAACATTCCCTTAACCCCTTAACGACTGAGGACGTGCAGGGTACGTCCTCAGAAAAAAGGCAGTTAACGCCTGAGAACGTACCCTGCACGTCCTCAGTGTGGAAAGCAGCTGGAAGCGATCCTGCTCGCTTCCAGCTGCTTTCCGGTTATTGCAGTGATGCCTCGATATGGAGGCATCCTGCAATAACCTTTGTAAGCCATCCGGTGCAGAGAGAGCCACTCTGTGGCCCTCTCTGCACCGGAGATCGGTGGCTTACTGCGTTGGTGGGTGGGAGCCGGACCGGGAGGCGGGTGGCGGCCATCGATGGCCCTTACGATGTGAAGGGGGGCGGGATCGTGGGCGGGGGTGGCTGGGGGCGCGCATGGGCGCGCGCGCGTGCACGGGAGGGTGGGGGCGGGCGCGTGCACGGGGAGGGAGCGGGTGGGAACCTCTACACTACAGAAAATGCTAAAATAAAAAATGTTAAAAAAAATCTAAAAAAGTCACACAAAAAATGATCAGCAAAGTGGTGGGGGTTTGTCTGTGTGGGGGGTGGGGAAGCTACACTACAGAAAAATAAAAACAATAAAAAAAAAGCACTTTTTATTGCAAACTGGGTACTGGCAGACAGCTGCCAGTACCCAAGATGGCCCCCAATAAGGCAGAGGGGAGGGTTAGAGAGCGGTTTTGGGGGGGGGATCAGGGAGGTTCCTGGGGATCAGGGAGGTTCAGGGGATCCTACACAGTAGCATATGTAAATATGCTAACAATTTTTTTTTATTTTTTTTTAAAACCCTTTTATTTTAGTACTGGCAGACTTTCTGCCAGTACTTAAGATGGCGGGGACAATTGTGGGGTAGGGGAGGGAAGGGAGCTGTTTGGGAGGGATCAGGGGGTGGGATGTGTCAGATGGGAGGCTGATCTCTACACTAAAGCTAAAATTAACCCTGCAAGCTCCCCTACAAACTCCCTAATTAACCCCTTCACTGCTAGCCATAATACACGTGTGAGGCGCAGCAGCATTTAGCAGCCTTCTAATTACCAGAAAGCAACTCCAAAGTCATATATGTCTGCTATTTCTGAACAAACGGGATCCCAGACAAGCATTTACAACGATTTGTGCCATAATTGCACAAGCTGTTTGTAAATGATTTCAGTGAGAAACCTAAAATTGTGAAAAATGTTATGTTTTTTTTAATTTGATCGCATTTGGCGGTGAAATGGTGGCATGAAATATACCAAAATGTGCCTAGATCAATACTTGGGGTTGTCTACTACACTACATTAAAGCTAAAATTAACCCTACAAGCTCCCTAAAAGCTCCCTAATTAACCCCTTAACTGCTGGGCATAATACACTTGTGGTGCGCAGTAGCATTTAGCGGCCTTCTAATTACCAAAAAGCAACGCCAAAGCCATATATGTTTGCTATTTCTGAACAAAGGGGATCCCAGAGAAGAATTTACAACCATTTATGCCATAATTGCACAAGTTGTTTGTAAATAATTTCAGTGAGAAATCGAAAGTTTGTGAAAAAATGTGTGAAAAAGTGAACAATTTTTTGTATTTGATCGCATTTGGCGGTGAAATGGTGGTATGAAATATACCAAAATTGGCCTAGATCAATACTTTGGGATGACAACTAAAAAAAAATATATACATGTCAAGGGATATTCAGGGATTCCTGAAAGATATTAGTGTTCTAATGTAACTAGCGCTAATTTTGGAAAAAAATGGTTTGGAAATAGCAAAGTGCTACTTGTATTTATGGCCCTATAACTTGCAAAAAAAGCAAAGAACATGTAAACATCGGGTATTTCTAAACTCAGGACAAAATTTAGAAACTATTTAGCATGGGTGTTTTTTGGTGGTTTTAGATATGTAACAGATTTTGGGGGTCAAAGTTAGAAAAAGTGTGTTTTTTTCCATTTTTCCTCATATTTTATCATTTTTTTTATAGTAAACTATAAGATATGATGAAAATAATGGTATCTTTAGAAAGTCCATTTAATGGCGAGAAAAACGGTATATAATATGTGTGGGTACAGTAAATGAGTAAGAAGAAAATTACAGCTAAACACAAACACTGCAGAAATGTAAAAATAGCCTTGGTCCCAAACGGACAGAAAATGGAAAAGTGCTGTGGTCATTAAGGGGTTAATGATGCAGCAGGAAAAAAAATTCTATTTCAGGATTTCTCGGCAGAAACTTCTGCCAAGAGGAGGGAAATGTCCCCCTATTGCTCCAGGTTAATTGAAGCTAAAATTAATGTCAGACTAGTATATTCAGCAAAATTAATTATAACTAAAAATGGAGACAAAATAACTAAAAAAATGTCCAAGAAGCACAAGATTTTTGTAAAAATATGGGATTAGACTAAATTCATAATGTCCTTCTCTTTTCCTTTTTATCCTGTTTTTTCTGATTTAAAAGAATGGGGCATTACGATTTTAAATTTGTTTACACTGTTTTTGATTTCTCTTATTTGTGCGCTGTTCTGTTTTTTCCCTTTTCTGTGCTTTTATATATTTTGGCACACCATAGATTATATGGGTTTGATGTACAGACATATGTGCGTGTTGTTCTGGAAGAATATATCTGCTTTTGTGTATTATAGAATATATGAATCTGATATGCAGACATGTGTATGTAATGTATTTATAAAATGTATTCTAGCTAGTCCTTACCCTAGTACATGTAAGTTTTTATTTCTGGGTTGTTTGTTTGTTTTCTCTCCCCTTTCCGTGCCCCCCATCCCCGCCTCTTCTAATATGGTAATATTCAACATCATTAAGCATTTCATGTTACAGACGTAAAAACATAATTTATGCTTACCTGATAAATTCCTTTCTTCTGTAGTGTGATCAGTCCACGGGTCATCATTACTTCTGGGATATTACTCCTCCCCAACAGGAAGTGCAAGAGGATTCACCCAGCAGAGCTGCATATAGCTCCTCCCCTCTACGTCACTCCCAGTCATTCGACCAAGGACCAACGAGAAAGGAAAAGCCAAGGGTGAAGTGGTGACTGGAGTATAAATTAAAAAATATTTACCTGCCTTAAAAACAGGGCGGGCCGTGGACTGATCACACTACAGAAGAAAGGAATTTATCAGGTAAGCATAAATTATGTTTTCTTCTGTTAAGTGTGATCAGTCCACGGGTCATCATTACTTCTGGGATACCAATACCAAAGCAAAAGTACACGGATGACGGGAGGGATAGGCAGGCTCTTTATACAGAAGGAACCACTGCCTGAAGAACCTTTCTCCCAAAAATAGCCTCCGAAGAAGCAAAAGTGTCAAATTTGTAAAATTTGTAAAAAGTATGAAGCGAAGACCAAGTTGCAGCCTTGCAAATCTGTTCAACAGAGGCCTCATTCTTGAAGGCCCAAGTGGAAGCCACAGCTCTAGTAGAATGAGCTGTAATTCTTTCAGGAGGCTGCTGTCCAGCAGTCTCATAAGCTAAACGAATTATGCTATGAAGCCAAAAAGAAAGAAAGAGAGGTAGCGGAAGCTTTTTGACCTCTCCTCTGCCCAGAGTAAAAGACAAACAGAGAAGACGTTTGTCGAAATTCCTTAGTTGCCTGTAAGTAAAATTTTAGAGCACGGACTACATCCAGGTTGTGCAGTAGACGTTCCTTCTTTGAAGAAGGATTTGGGCATAAAGAAGGAACAACAATCTCTTGATTGATATTCCTGTTAGTAACTACCTTAGGTAAGAACCCAGGTTTAGTACGCAGGACTACCTTATCCGAATGAAAAATCAAATAAGGAGAATCACAATGTAAGGCTGATAATTCAGAGACTCTTCGAGCCGAGGAAATAGCCATTAAAAATAGAACTTTCCAAGATAACAACTTTATATCAATGGAATGAAGGGGTTCAAACGGAACGCCCTGTAAAACATTAAGAACAAGGTTTAAACTCCATGGTGGAGCAACAGTTTTAAACACAGGCTTAATTCTGGCCAAAGCCTGACAAAAAGCCTGGACGTCAGGAACTTCTGACAGACGTTTGTGTAACAGAATGGACAGAGCTGAGATCTGTCCCTTTAATGAACTAGCAGATAAACCCTTTTCTAAACCTTCTTGTAGAAAAGACAATATCCTAGGAATCCTAACCTTACTCCAAGAGTAACCTTTGGATTCACACCAATATAGGTATTTACGCCATATCTTATGGTAAATCTTTCTGGTAACAGGTTTCCTAGCCTGTATTAAGGTATCAATAACTGACTCAGAAAATCCACGTCTTGATAAAATCAAGCGTTCAATTTCCAAGCAGTCAGCTTCAGAGAAGTTAGATTTTGATGTTTGAAGGGACCCTGTATCAGAAGGTCCTGTTTCAGAGGTAGAGACCAAGGTGGACAGGATGACATGTCCACCAGGTCTGCATACCAAGTCCTGCGTGGCCACGCAGGTGCTATTAGAATCACTGATGCTCTCTCTTGTTTGATTCTGGCAATCAATCGAGGAAGCAACGGGAAGGGTGGAAACACGTAAGCCATCCTGAAGTCCCAAGGTGCTGTCAGAGCATCTATCAGGACTGCTCCTGGATCCCTGGATCTGGACCCGTAACGAGGAAGCTTGGCGTTCTGTCGAGACGCCATGAGATCTATCTCTGGTTTGCCCCAACGTCGAAGTATTTGGGCAAAGACCTCCGGATGAAGTTCCCACTCCCCCGGATGAAAAGTCTGACGACTTAAGAAATCCGCCTCCCAGTTCTCCACTCCCGGGATGTGGATTGCTGACAGGTGGCAAGAGTGAGACTCTGCCCAGCAAATTATCTTTGATACTTCCATCATAGCTAGGGAGCTTCTTGTCCCTCCCTGATGGTTGATGTAAGCTACAGTCGTGATGTTGTCCTACTGAAACCTGATGAACCCCCGAGTTGTCAACTGGGGCCAAGCCAGGAGGGCATTGAGAACTGCTCTCAATTCCAGAATGTTTATTGGCAGGAGACTCTCCTCCTGACTCCATTGTCCCTGAGCCTTCAGAGAATTCCAGACGGCACCCCAACCTAGAAGGCTGGCGTCTGTTGTTACAATTGTCCAGTCTGGTCTGCTGAATGGCATCCCCCTGGACAGATGTGGCCGAGAAAGCCACCATAGAAGAGAATTTCTGGTCTCTTGATCCAGATTCAGAGAAGGGGATAAGTCTGAGTAATCCCCATTCCACTGACTTAGTACCCTTTGCACGCTTACACCTCAGACCACTGCAACTGTGCATGCTATGTCCATTGCCGCTACCATTAAGCCGATTACCTCCATGCATTGAGCCACTGACGGGTGTTGAATGGAATGAAGGGTGCGGCAAGCACTTTGAAGTCTTGTTAGCCTGTCCTCTGTCAGGTAAATCTTCATTTCTACAGAATCTATAAGAGTCCCCAGGAAGGGAACTCTTGTGAGTGGAACGAGTGAACTTTTCTTTTCGTTCACCTTCCATCCATGTGACCTTAGAAATGCCAGCACTAACTCTGTATGAGACTTGGCAGTTTGAAAGCTTGAAGCTTGTATCAGAATGTCGTCTAGGTATGGAGCTACCGAGATTCTCAATCCTTGTAAACAACACAACTTTAGCAAAGGTTTAATCCCATTAGCAAAGATAACAAATTCTGAAAGCAGGAAACAAATTACAGAATAAACGTTTTTTATCTCAGTCAAACTATAATTCTCACAGCTCTGCTGAGAGAAATTACCTCCCTCAAAATAAGTTTGAAGACCCCTGAGCTCTGTAGAGATGAACCGGATCATGCAGGGAATACAATGAGTTGCTGACTGAAATATTTGATGCATAGAAAAAGCGCCAACAAAACGGCCCCTCCCCCTCACACACAGCAGTGAGGGAGAACAGAAACTGTCAGAAAAACAGATTAAGCAACTGCCAAGTGGAAAAAACAGAATTTATGTTTACCTGATAAATTACTTTCTCCAACGGTGTGTCCGGTCCACGGCGTCATCCTTACTTGTGGGATATTCTCTTCCCCAACAGGAAATGGCAAAGAGCCCAGCAAAGCTGGTCACATGATCCCTCCTAGGCTCCGCCTACCCCAGTCATTCGACCGACGTTAAGGAGGAATATTTGCATAGGAGAAACCATATGATACCGTGGTGACTGTAGTTAAAGAAAAAAAAAATTATCAGACCTGATTAAAAAACCAGGGCGGGCCGTGGACCGGACACACCGTTGGAGAAAGTAATTTATCAGGTAAACATAAATTCTGTTTTCTCCAACATAGGTGTGTCCGGTCCACGGCGTCATCCTTACTTGTGGGAACCAATACCAAAGCTTTAGGACACGGATGAAGGGAGGGAGCAAATCAGGTCACCTAAATGGAAGGCACCACGGCTTGCAAAACCTTTCTCCCAAAAATAGCCTCAGAAGAAGCAAAAGTATCAAATTTGTAAAATTTAGAAAAAGTGTGCAGTGAAGACCAAGTCGCTGCCTTACATATCTGATCAACAGAAGCCTCGTTCTTGAAGGCCCATGTGGAAGCCACAGCCCTAGTGGAGTGAGCTGTGATTCTTTCAGGAGGCTGCCGTCCGGCAGTCTCATAAGCCAATCGGATAATGCTTTTAATCCAGAAGGAGAGAGAGGTAGAAGTTGCTTTTTGACCTCTCCGTTTACCAGAATAAACAACAAACAAAGACAAAGTTTGTCTGAAATCCTTAGTAGCTGCTAAGTAAAATTTGAGAGCACGAACTACATCCAAGTTGTGCAACAAACGTTCCTTCTTTGAAACTGGTTAATGTTTTTGTTAGAAACAACTTTTGGAAGAAAACCAGGTTTAGTACGCAAAACCACCTTATCTGCATGGAACACCAGATAAGGAGAAGAACACTGCAGAGCAGATAATTCTGAAACTCTTCTAGCAGAAGAAATTGCAACCAAAAACAAAACTTTCCAAGATAATAACTTAATATCAACGGAATGTAAGGGTTCAAACGGAACCCCCTGAAGAACTGAAAGAACTAGGTTGAGACTCCAAGGAGGAGTCAAAATTTTGTAAACAGGCTTGATTCTAACCAGAGCCTGAACAAAGGCTAGAACATCTGGCACAGATGCCAGCTTTTTGTGAAGTAACACAGACAAGGCAGAAATCTGTCCCATCAAGGAACTTGCAGATAATCCTTTTTCCAATCCTTCTCGAAGGAAGGATAGACTCTTAGGTATCTTAACCTTGTCCCAAGGGAATCCTGCAGATTCACACCAACAGATATACCAAATTATGTGGTAATTTTTCTGGTTACAGGCTTTCAGGCCTGAACAAGAGTATTAATAACAGAATCTGAGAACCCTCGCTTTGATAAGATCAAGCGTTCAATCTCCAAGCAGTCAGCTGGAGTGGGTCGAACGGACCTAGAACAAGAAGGTCTCGTCTCAAAGGTAGCTTCCATGGTGGAGCCGATGACATATTCACCAGATCTGCATACCAAGTCCTGCGTGGCCACGCAGGAGCTATCAAAATCACCGACGCCCTCTCCTGATTGATCCTGGCTACCAGCCTGGGGATGAGAGGAAACGGCGGGAACACATAAGCTAGTTTGAAGGTCCAAGGTGCTACTAGTGCATCCACTAGAGCCGCCTTGGGATCCCTGGATCTGTACCCGTAGTAAGGAACTCTGAAGTTCTGACGAGAGGCCATCAGATCCATGTCTGGAATGCCCCACGGTTGAGTGACTTGGGCAAAGATTTCCGGATGGAGTTCCCACTCCCCCGGATGCAATGTCTGACGACTCAGAAAATCCGCTTCCCAATTTTCCACTCCTGGGATGTGGATAGCAGACAGGTGGCAGGAGTGAGACTCCGCCCATAGAATGATTTTGGTCACTTCTTCCATCGCTAGGGAACTCCTTGTTCCCCCCTGATGGTTGATGTATGAACTTGGCCCTCGCTAGCTGAGGCCAAGCTTTGAGAGCATTGAATATCGCTCTCAGTTCCAGAATATTTATCGGTAGAAGAGATTCTACCCGAGACCAAAGACCCTGAGCTTTCAGGGATCCCCAGACCGCGCCCCAGCCCATCAGACTGGCGTCGGTCGTGACAATGACCCACTCTGGTCTGCGGAAGGTCATCCCTTGTGACAGGTTGTCCAGGGACAGCCACCAACGGAATGAGTCTCTGGTCCTCTGATTTACTTGTATCTTCGGAGACAAGTCTGAATAGTCCCCATTCCACTGACTGAGCATGAACAGTTGTAATGGTCTTAGATGAATGCGCACAAAAGGAACTATGTCCATTGCCGCTACCATCAAACCTATCACTTCCATGCACTGCGCTATGGAAGGAAGAGGAACGGAATGAAGTATCCGACAAGAGTCTAGAAGTTTTGTTTTTCTGGCTTCTGTCAGAAAAATCCTCATTTCTAAGGAGTCTATTATAGTTCCCAAGAAGGGAACCCTCGTTGACGGAGATAGAGAACTCTTTTCCACGTTCACTTTCCATCCGTGAGATCTGAGAAAGGCCAGGACAATGTCCGTGTGAGCCTTTACTTGAGGAAGGGACGACGCTCGAATCAGAATGTCGTCCAAGTAAGGTACTACAGCAATGCCCCTTGGTCTTAGCACCGCCAGAAGGGACCCTAGTACCTATGAGAAAATCCTAGGAGCAGTGGCTAATCCGAAAGAAAACGCCACGAACTGGAAATGCTTGTCCAGGAATGCAAACCTTAGGAACCGATGATGTTCCTTGTGGATAGGAATATGTAGATACGCATCCTTGAAATCCACCTTGGTCATGAATTGACCTTCCTGGATGGAAGGAAGAAGTGTTCGAATGGTTTCCATCTTGAACGATGGAACCTTGAGAAACTTGTTCAAGATCTTGAGATCTAAGATTGGTCTGAACGTTCCCTCTTTTTTGGGAACTATGAACAGATTGGAGTAGAACCCCATCCCTTGTTCTCCTAATGGAACAGGATGAATCACTCCCATTTTTAGCAGGTCTTCTACCTGTAAGAATGCCTGTCTTCTTATGTGGTCTGAAGACAACTGAGACCTGTGGAACCTCCCCCTTGGAGGAAGCCCCTTGAACTCCAGAGAATAACCTTGGGAGACTATTTCTAGCGCCCAAGGATCCAGAACATCTCTTGCCCCAGCCTGAGCGAAGAGAGAGAGTCTGCCCCCCACCAGATCCGGTCCCGGATCGGGGGCCCGCATTTCATGCTGTCTTGGTAGCAGTGGCAGGTTTCCTGGCCTGCTTTCCTTTGTTCCAGCCTTGCATAGGTCTCCAGGCTGGATTGGCTTGAGAAGTATTACCTTCCTGCTTAGAGGACGTAGCCCTTGGGGCTGATCCGTTTCTGCGAAAGGGACGAAACTTAGGTTTATTTTTGGTCTTGAAAAGACCTATCCTGAGGAAGGGCGTGGCCCTTGCCCCCAGTGATATCAGAGATAATCTCTTTCAAGTCAGGGCCAAAGAGTGTTTTCCCCTTGAAAGGAATGTCAAGCAATTTGTTCTTGGAAGACGCATCCGCTGCCCAAGATTTTAACCAAAGCGCTCTGCGCCACAATAGCAAACCCAGAATTTTTTCGCCGCTAACCTAGCCAATTGCAAGGTGGCGTCTAGGGTGAAAGAATTAGCCAATTTAAGAGCACGAATTCTGTCCATAATCTCCTCATAAGAAGAAGAATTACTAATAATCGCCTTTCCTAGCTCATCAAACTAGAAACACGCGGCTGCAGTGACAGGGACAATGCATGCAATTGGTTGTAGAAGGGAACCTTGCTGAACAAACATCTTTAGCAGACCTTCTAATTTTTTATCCATAGGATCTTGGAAAGCACAACTATCTTCTATGGGTATAGTGGCGCGCTTGTGTAGAGTAGAAACCGCCCCCTCGACCTTGGGGACTGTCTGCCATCAGTCCTTTCTGGGGTCGACTATAGGAAAACAATTTTATAAATATGGGGGGAGGTACTAAAGGTATACTGGGCCTGTCCCATTCTTTACTAACAATGTACGCCACCCGCTTGGATATAGGAAAAGCTTCGGGGGGCCCCGGGGCCTCTAAGAACTTTTCCATTTTACATAGTGGTTCTGGAATGACCAGATAATCACAATCATCCAAATTGGATAACACCTCCTTAAGCAGAGCGCGGAGATGTTCCAACTTAAATTTAAAATTAATCACATCAGGTTCAGCTTGTTGAGAAATGTTTCCTGAATCTGAAATTTCTCCCTCAGACAAAACCTCCCTGGCCCCCTCAGACTGGTGTAGGGGCCCTTCAGAAACCATATCATCAGCGTTCTCATGCTCTACAGAATTTTCTAAAACAGAGCAGTCGCGCTTTCGCTGATAAGTGGGCATATTGGCTAAAATGTTTTTGATAGAATTATCCATTACAGCCGTTAAATGTTGCATAGTAAGGAGTATTGGCGCACTAGATGTACTAGGGGCCTCCTGTATGGGCAAGACTGGTGTAGACGAAGTAGGGGATGATGCAGTACCATGCTTACTCCCCTCACTTGAGGAATCATCTTGGGCATCATTTTTACTAAATTTTTTTATGACATAAAATACATATAGTTAAATGAGAAGGAACCTTGGTTTCCCCACAGTCAGAACACAATCTATCTGGTAGTTCAGACATGTTAAACAGGCATAAACTTGATAACAAAGCACAAAAAACGTTTTAAAATAAAACCGTTACTGTCACTTTAAATTTTAAACTAAACACACTTTATTACTGCAATTGCGAAAAAGTATGAAGGAATTGTTCAAAATTCACCAAAATTTCACCACAGTGTCTTAAAGCCTTAAAAGTATTGCGCACCAAATTTGGAAGCTTTAACCCTTAAAATAACGGAACCGGAGCCGTTTTTATATTTAACCCCTTTACAGTCCCTGGAATCTGCTTTGCTGAGACCCAACCAAGCCCAAAGGGGAATACGATAGCAAATGATGCCTTCAGAAAGACTTTTCTATGTATCAGAGCTCCACACACATGCAGCTGCATGCCATGCTGTCCTCAAAAACAAGTGCGCCATACCGGCGCGAAAATGAGGCTCTGACTATGATTAGGGAAAGCCCCTAAAGAATAAGGTGTCAAAAACAGTGCCTGCCGATATAATCATATCAAAATACCCAGAATAAATGATTCCTCAAGGCTAAATATGTGTTAATAATGAATCGATTTAGCCCAGAAAAAGTCTACAGTCTTAATAAGCCCTTGTGAAGCCCTTATTTACTATCTTAATAAACATGGCTTACCGGATCCCATAGGGAAAATGACAGCTTCCAGCATTACATCGTCTTGTTAGAATGTGTCATACCTCAAGCAGTAAGAGACTGCACACTGTTCCCCCAACTGAAGTTAATTGCTCTCAACAGTCCTGTGTGGAACAGCCATGGATTTTAGTTACGGTGCTAAAATCATTTTCCTCATACAAACAGAAATCTTCATCTCTTTTCTGTTTCTGAGTAAATAGTACATACCAGCACTATTTTAAAATAACAAACTCTTGATTGAATAATAAAAACTACAGTTAAACACTAAAAAACTCTAAGCCATCTCCGTGGAGATGTTGCCTGTACAACGGCAAAGAGAATGACTGGGGTAGGCGGAGCCTAGGAGGGATCATGTGACCAGCTTTGCTGGGCTCTTTGCCATTTCCTGTTGGGGAAGAGAATATCCCACAAGTAAGGATGACGCCGTGGACCGGACACACCTATGTTGGAGAAATAGTGCCCAAACATTTATTCACACAGTACCTCAGCAAATGAAAACGATTTTACATTCCAGCAAAAACGTTAAACATAATCTCTAGTTATTAAACAGCTGTATGTATTTCTTACAGTGTAATTCTAGTGAAGTACCATTCCCCAGAATACTGAAGTGTAAAGTATACATACATGACATTATATCGGTATGGCAGGATTTTCTCATCAATTCCATTGTCAGAAAATAAAAACTGCTACATACCTCTATGCAGATTCATCTGCCCGCTGTCCCCTGATCTGAAGTTTACCTCACTCCTCAGATGGCCGAGAACAGCAATATGATCTTAACTACTCCGGCTAAAATCATAGCAAAACTCTGGTAGATTCTTCTTCAAACTCTGCCAGAGAGGTAATAACACACTCCGGTGCTATTTTAAAATAACAAACTTTTGATTGAAGATATAAAACTAAGTATAATCACCATAGTCCTCTCACACATCCTATCTAGTCGTTGGGTGCAAGAGAATGACTGGGAGTGACGTAGAGGGGAGGAGCTATATGCAGCTCTGCTGGGTGAATCCTCTTGCACTTCCTGTTGGGGAGGAGTAATATCCCAGAAGTAATGATGACCCGTGGACTGATCACACTTAACAGAAGAAAAGCATGCTTAAGATCCTATCGTGGAATGTGGGGGGGGATTACCTCTCCAATTAAGAGGAAGGCGATCATCAGAGAATTAGCACAATACAAACCAGATGTAGCAATGCTACAAGAAACTCACTTAAACGACCAAGAAACAGCTAAACTAAGGTACACATGGATTGGAGAGGTTATTGCCTCCCCAGGTAAGGAAATGAAGAGAGGAACAGTTATTTTAATCAGTAAACATTTGACATATCAAATCCTAGACCAAATAGCAGACCCAGAAGGCAGGTTTCAAATTATAAATATGGAAATAGATAAAATTAACTTTACCTTCTGTAATGTCTATGGCCCCAATAAAACAGATAATAATTTCTGGGATAATTTGGCATTAAAACTCATGGACTATACTGCGAAGAATTTAATAGTGGGGTGAGAAATGAACATATGGATAGAATGAGAATAGCTGGTACAAGAGATAGGAAAATACGCACCTTACACAGATTCTGTAGCAAGTCTGGCCTACGGGACATATGGCGAATCCAAAACTCAGATCTAAAAGTATTTACATGTTTGTGAAAAGGACATCAAACTATGTCTAGAATAGATATGTCTTTGATATCAGATAGGTTGGCTGGCCTAGAAATAAAAACAGACATTAAAGATATATGCTTATCAAACCACGCCATTATTTCCTTGGAAGTGCAAGTAAAAACCCTTCAACAAGTTCACTTCAATATTTTTTTCTTCCCAAAATATCTTGTACACAACCCCAAATTTCAGAACTGGTTAAAAAATAAATGGCAGGAATTTACGAATTTCTACCATGCATACATAGATAAAGTAGAAATCTTTTGGGAAACTGGGAAGGCGGTTATGTGGGGAGATATTAAAGCATACCTTTGTGGACTTAAACAAAAATTATAAACGACAGAACATACAACTATCAAATTGCGTTAAGAATACCTATAATAAGTATCTGGCTAAGCCCATTAAAATCAATTGGGACAAGTATATAAATGCTAAAACACAACGTGATCTCTTCCTTAAACAAAACATAATCCAAGAAGAACTACATCTCAAAACACTATATGGGGGATTTAGGGGTAGAGAAGCCAAATACCTAGCCTATATTAAAAAACAAAAAACACGCAATCAGATTACAGCAATTAAAGCTGGTCCTAATAGATACACAACAAATACAGATATTAAAAAGATTTTCTATAATTTTTTTCAAAAACTATACAAAGAGGAGGGAATTAACATAGAACAAAAAATGCCTTCTGGAGAGATGTTAAAGTACCGAAACTGCCAACTGAAGTAGTCCAAGAATTAAATCAGATAATAACAACGCAGGAAATAGCAAATGGGATAAAAGCAGCTAAATTAAATAAAGCCCCTGAGCCCGATGCACTTCCAACAGAATTTTATAGAATTCTGTATAAGCAGGTGACACCGATTTTACATAAATTGTATAATGCCTACTTTAATAAAGACATTGCACTTGCAGCCAATTTCATTATATCTAACATAACATTAATATCTAAAAAAGGCAAAGACCCAGAAAACCCAACATCCTATTTCACAAAATTTTAACATCAATAATTGCCAATCGGTTAAAACAACATCTACAAAATAATCCATGAAGATCAAACAGGGTTTTTGCCTAATAGGAACCCAGCAAGGAACATACGTAAAACTATGTTGCTACTAGATTTCTACTGGAATGAGCTTAGACATAAAAATCTATCTAAGAAAATGCTGCAATCTTGACAGTCGACGCAGAGAAGGCTTTCGACTACATAAATTGGGTTAATCTATTCCATACACTAGAGAGATGTGGCTTTTCAGGTAATATTTATAATCTTATTAAATTAATTTATAGTAAACCAACATCAGCTATTATAATTAACGGCATAGTCTCCGAACGACTTCACCTTTACCGAGGCACCAGACAGGGCTGCCCTCTTTCGCCCCTCCTTTTTAACATCTTCCTGGAACCCCTAGCTATATTACTTAGACAACAACTACAAGGTATTAAAATAGGTGGACAACACTTCATCCTCTCCCTATATGCAGATGATCTAATACTATACCTAAGTAATTTAGAAACAACTTTGCCAACACTGATTAAGGCCATTAAGCACTTTGCTTCCATATCTGGCTATAAGATTAATATTGAAAAATCAGAACTGCTATGGCTAAATCAACCGACTAAACTACTCTACAAACACTTGTTTAAAGAAGACGTACAACAAATAAAATACTTAGGAGTAACTCTAACTCGAGACCAACAAGAATGGTATGAACGGAATTTCGTCCAATTCTTTATAGAATGTAAAAAGAAAACTACAGATTGGATACATTTTCCAATTTCTATTACAGCTCGGACAATGCTGGTTAAAACAATTTTATTTCCTAAACTACTGTACCTGCTCCAAAACATCCCTCTCTTTCTAAATAAATCTGATCTAAACAAATTTAATCAAATATGTACAAAATTTATCTGGGGTGGAAAAAGACCTCGAATTGCCATAAATAAATTGATGAGAACCAAAGAGTTTGCTGGATTGGTCTTTCAAAGTGTGAAATTGTATAATTTAGTAACAGTGCTCAAATTTGCCTTTGATTGGGTGACTGAACAAGACTACGTGACATTGAAAATAATATGATTGCACCATATAATTTAAAAGCTGTACTACATTGCCATAAATCCAAACTACCAACTATAATCACTAGAATGTTTACCTTCAAACACATAATATTGGCATGGCAAAAATATTGCTCAGAAAATAAGATTAATTTTCAGTGTCCAGAATATTTAACAATCACCGGGAACCCCGAATTTACACCAGGTCTCTCTTACAGGGTTTTTTTTCACAATGGAAATCCAAGGGTTTAATATATATTAAACAACTTCTATTACAAAATGTAATTATTGATTCTTTCTAAAATATAGCAAGTCAATTCCATCTACCTAACCAAGTTTTTGTTGCCTACCTACAAGTTAGGCATCATATCAATGCGCTACAAACAAAATACAATTCAGATTGGACACTGGGGATACTAGGAAGTAGAATCAAACTATATCAAGGTGGAATACATTCAATGAGGCCTATTTATCATATGTCTGTAGGATCTGATCCGATAGTGCGGATCAGTTCCGACAGACATTACTGAATGCGGAGAGCAATATGCTCTCTGTATTCAACATTGCACCAGTAGCTCACAAGAGCTGCTGGTGCAATGCCACCCCCTGCAGACTCGTGGCCAATCAGCCGCCAGCAGGGGGTGTCAATCAACCTGATCGTACTCGATCGGGTTGAATTCCAACGATTCCTGTCCGCCTCACCAGAGCAGGGGGACAGGGTTATGGAGCAGCGGTCTTTAGACCGCTGCCTCATGACTGGTGTTTCGGAGAGCCTGCGGGCTCGCCAGAAACACGGGGCATCAAGCTCCGTACGGAGCTTGATAGATAGGCCCCAATATCTCACCTATATGATCTGATTAACTCCAATTCTAATTTAAGTCAGATAGCGGGAATCTATGATAAATGGTGTCAGGACTTCCCTACCATAAATAGTTTAGATATACAAGAGAGTTTTAAAATAATAAATAAAACGTGGGTACCAACTGCATGGCGTTAATCGCACTTAAAACTAATTAACAAGACGTATATAACAGCATACAATATAAAGAAGTGGTATAAGACAAATCATGCTTGTCCAAAATGTAATGCACAAGTAGCAGATATTCTACATTACTTCTGGGCATGTCCCAAGATCCATCAGCTGTGGTCACAAATTAATTATTGGCTGAAAAGGAATTTGGTAATAGGAGATGAGATTATAAGAAAAAATGTTTTTTTCTTAATAAAATATTCAGAACATCATAAGGACAATGACTTACTTAACACAATAATATTATTAGTACGGAATCTTATATTAAAAAGATGGAAGTCCTCAAAAGCACCTAAGTTTATAGAATGTAAAAAGGCACTGATAACTCCATGTACTATTGAACAATTATCCCTACAATATCCTGCTAAATACCCAAATTCAAAGTTGTTTTTTTTTTAAATGGACAAAGGTTATCAGAAGCCTCCCAGAAAATGCACAAACTCAACTAGTAAAGCCATTCAGTACCACTGAATATGTATTGCAAAATGTTTATACCAGCCAATTTCCAGAGTATTGGGTAGTGATGTAGGGGGTGACAGGTGAGAGGAGAGGGGGATTTTTTTTTTTGTGTGATTAATATTTAGTAACTATGCATGTGTACCAGAATATATATATTTTTTTTGTGTTTTGTTTATCATGATCCATGCTGGGAAATGTTTTTCCATATTTTTTTCTTTTCTTGTGTGCCTATCTTGAAAACTAATAAAAATATATTTTAAAAAAAATAAAAAAATGTTCCCTAAATTTATATTTCATTTTCTTCTTCGTTCTTCCTATGTAAATTAAATTACACAATTATTATTATTATTATCGGTTATTTGTAGATCGCCAACAGATTCCGCAGCGCTGTATACAGAGGGTAGTACAACAAAACAATTAAAGGGATCAAATGGGTAGAGGGCCCTGCCAAGAGTTGCACTGTTGTAATCAGCTCTTAAGAAGGTGATCTACAAACAGCTGGACTTAAGGGGGGTCAGGGGATAGCAATGGAGGAGTGGAACTGGTATAAAGTAAGGTTAGCATAGGTTGTATGCATCCCTGAACAGTAGAGTCTTTAGGGAGCGCTTGAAGCTTTCAAAATTAGGGGAGAGTCTTGTGGGGCGAGGCAGAGAGTTCCACAAGATGGGAGCCAGTCTGGAGAAGTCCTGTAAACGGGAGTGCGATGAGGTAACCAGAGAGGAGGAGAGTAGGAGGTCATGAGCAGAGCGAAGGGGACGGGAGGGAGGGTATCTGGAGACAAGGTCTGAGATATAGGGGGGAGCAGTGCAGTTGAGGGCTTTGTATGTCAGAGTGAGAATTTTGTGTTTGATCCTAGAGGCAAGAGGAAGCCAGTGAAGGGATTGGCAGAGAGGAGCAGCAGATGAAGAGCGACGTGTAAGGAAGAGGAGTCTGGCAGAGGCATTCATTATGGATTGTAAGGGAGCTAGGCGGCAGGTGGGGAGACCAGAGAGGACAGAGTTGCAGTAATCAAGGCGGGAAAGAATGAGAGAGTGGATTAAAATCTTAGTTGTGTCTTGTGTAAGGAAGTGTCTAATTTTGGAGATGTTTTTAAGGTGGAAGCGGCAGGCTTTAGCCAAGGACTGAATGTGAGGAGTGAAGGAAAGATCTGAGTCAAATGTGACCCCGAGACATAGGGCATGCGGGGTAGGGGTAATGATGGAGTTGTCGACAGTTATAGAGATATTGGGGGTGGAGATTTTGGAAGAAGGGGGGAAAATGAGGAGCTCAGTTTTGGAGAGATTTAGCTTGAGGTAGTGAGAGGACATCCAGGAAGAGATGTGAGAAAGACAGTTAGTGACATGGGTTAGCAAGGAAGGAGATAGGTCTGGTGCAGAGAAGTAGATTTGGGTGTCATCAGCATACAAATGATATTGGAAACCGTGGGACTTAATTAGGGAACCTAGTGATGACGTATAGATTGAGAAGAGAAGGGGACCGAGGACAGAGCCTTGCGGTACTCCGACGGAAAGTGGTGACGGGGCAGAGGAGGCCCCAGAGAAGGCTACACTAAAGGTACGGTTTGACAGGTAGGAAGAGAGCCACGAAAGGGCTGTGTTACAGATGCCGAAGGATTGGAGGGTTTGGAGCAAAAGAGGGTGGTCGACAGTGTCAAAGGCTGCGGACAGATCAAGGAGGATAAGCAGAGATAAGTGGCCTTTTGATTTTGCTGTAAGTAGGTCGTTGGTGACCTTAACAATAGCTGTCTCTGTGGAATGATAGGGACGAAATCCAGATTGCAACGGGTCAAGAAGGGAGTTTAACGTAAGGAAATGGGATAGGCGTGCATATACTAGTTTTTTTAGAAGCTTTGAGGCAAGAGGGAGGAGGGAAATAGGGCGGTAGTTGGATGGGGAGGTAGGATCAAGGGAAGGTTTTTTGAGGATATGTGTGACCAGTGCATGTTTCATCGATGAGGGAAATGTACCAGAGTTGAGGGAGAGGTTGAAAATGTGTGTTAGTATATGGGTAAGGGTAGCAGAGAGGGAGGGAGTAGCTGTGAGGGGATAGGGTCGAGGGGACAGGTAGTGAGGTGAGAGCGCAGTATAAGTGCCGAAACTTCTTCCTCAGTAACAGGGGAGAATGAACTAAGTTTCAGGTTATGAGGGTTGTGGTTGAGTGAGAGCATTTGAGGGGGGGAGAGAATGGAATTATGTTGAGAGCTGATTTAATTTCTTGAGCTGACAGAGAAGTTGTATTAGGAAGTGGGGGGAGGGCGGAGGAGAGTATTGAAAGTGGAGAACAGACGTTTTGGGTTTGAAGAAAGATTAGAGATAAGAGTAGAGAAGTAGTGTTGCTTGTGGAGATTAAGAGCAGAATAGTAGGAGTTCAAGATGAATTTGTAATGAAGAAAATCAGCTGAACTCTGTGATTTTCTCCAGTGCCGTTCAGCAGTACGGGAACATCTGCGTAGGTACCGTGTCAGAGGAGTATGCCAGGGCTGAGGATGAGTGTGTGATTTCCGAGCAATGGTAAGAGGGGCGAGATTGTCAAGGACGGCTATAAGGGTGGAATTATAGTGGCAGATAGATTGTTCAGGGCAGGAAAAGAAGGAGAAGGATGAGAGGAGCGGTTTAAGGGAATTAGCAAGTTGTTGCTGATCTAAAGACATAATGCTTCTGTGAAGTATGGTGTGAGGAGTAGAAGGAGGGAGAGTTGTAGGAAGGGATGATATGTTGCAACTTGCAAGTGAGGAGATGGTGGTAAGAAAGAGGAAAAGGGGAGTTTGAGAAGTTTGAGAGAGTGCATCGATAGCTAAAGATCAGGTCAAGAGAGTGACCATCTATGTGAGTGGGAGAATCAGTCCATTGTGACAGACCGAAAGAGGAAGTGAGTTGCAGAAGTTGTTTAGCAGATGAGGCAGTGGGATTGTTAAGGGGGATGTTGAAGTCGCCAAGAATGAGGGCAGGGGTGTCTGAGGAAAGGAAATAAGGTAGCCAGGCAGCCAAGTGATCTAGAAATTGAGTTGAGGAGCCAGGGGGTCGGTATATGACTGCAACACGTACAGAGAGAGGGGAGAATAAACAAATCATGTGGGTTTTGAATGAGGGAAAAGTGAGGGAAGAGATGGGATGTATTTGTTGAAAGGTGCAACGAGAGGAAAGTAAAATACCTACACCACCTCCTTGTCTATTACCAGACCTAGGAGTGTGGCTTAAGTGGAGACCCCCATGTGACAGAGCAGCAGTGGATGCTGTGTCTAGGGGAGAGAGCCAGGTTCCTGTTAGGGCCAGAAGGTTGAGGGAGCGGGAGATGAAGAGGTCATGTATAGAAGTGAGCTTGTTGCAAATAGAGCAAGAGTTCCAGAGTGCACAAGTGAAAGGGGTAGTGGCTTTAGAACAGGTGAAAAACACAGTAATGCTTGCTATCTGATGAGCAAGTAGTGACCAGGAGGAATTAGGTGAACCAAACACAAGAGCAGCCTTGCAAGGGTTAAACACATATTTATAAAGGGCCATACGAGAGATAATAAAATGAGAGCATTTAATTTACATATTACTTCTGTAATGTATATTAATAATTACAGTGTGATACACTCCTATTCCCACCTCTGAGGCCTAGGAGCCTACATTCACTTGTTCCCAAGCTTTCGAACTGGGTAACTGGCCAGGATGTACGTGTTACTTACCGGAGACCTGATTGATAGTCGTCTTGAAGAATAGAGGAGAGTGGGCCGAAGTGGCGGGAACGGCCGCCATTTTCTTTGTATTTGCGGAGGCCTTTTGATCAATTTCGGCCTACACACTCCGACAGTCACAGTTTTACAGATCCACTTATCTCCCCTTCCTGGATTCTCAAGCTCAGGGAGAATTGCCCTGGATATTAATTATATTGTTCCAGCATATAGAAGACATCTGCTTTAACTGGGTGAGACCTTTCTGTTTACCATCATATGCATTTTATGTAATTTGCCCTCCTGGCTTAACATTTGTAATTTTTTAGTTTACTCTCATCCTTGCCTCATTGCCAAGCCCTGGTGCTCTTTTGTGGGCCCCATATTTATGCTTATCCTACACCGATTGTGAAACTCTTATACTGGTGCCCCCAAGGCTTAGGGACTTTAACAATAGGATCACTTGGGCCCCAGTAGTTTCTGCTTTTGGGCTCAATACTTGTGTACTGCCCTAACAAGTGGAACTTTTACTTGCATGGAACTACTGCATATCACCTAAGAATTTATTTTCATCACTGGAACAGCCTCAATACGTGGAACTTTTGATTGTTATTGTTGTGCCTCTAGCTTTGGCAATACAGTTGTAGTGACTGTCATGCTAATAAAGCTTAATTAAATTGAATTGACTAAATTGTGGGTGTGTGTATGTATGTATGTGTGTGTATATATATATATATATAAATATATATATACAGTATTGGGCTACAATGTGTGATATTGTAATATTTTGGGATAGTGGTGTGCCGCAGGATTTTTTAATGTAAAAAAATGTGCCGTTGCAAAAAAAAAAAAAGGTTGAAAATCACCGATTTAAACAATACATCGGTAGATAGCGTGCACATGTCTGGATCAGTACATGTCAGGAAAAAAGTGCTGCCGACACGTGCACACTCTTGTGCTTACCTTCCTGCTTTTCAACAAAGATACCAAAAGAATGAAGGGAAAAAAAGTATAATAAAATTAAATTAGTAAGTTGTTTAAAAGGACATGCTCTATCTGAATAATCAAATAAACATTTTGGGTTTCATGTGCCTTTAAAATATGATTTCACTACATCTCCAGACCAATACAAGAAGATGGTTAAACACATTCCACATGAAAAATTAGATGAGAAAAAGGAGTTACTTTCAGCATATTTACATACCACAGACAGGTCAAAAACCTGTTTCCCCTCAGACATTGCAACTGGCACCTTTGCACATGTTTATTTTTGAAGACGTTTGTCAGTACACAGAACAAAGTGTTGTGAGATAAGTTTTGTGAACAGATCAAACACACCAAAAGAAATAGACTAAATAGTCAGTTAAACTCAGTTCGCACTGGTAAAGCATAAAATACAGAATCCAAAATACAAAAATACAGAAGGATCCAATATACAGAATACTCTGCTGCAGACAGAGATTCAGGAGTCTGCAGCAGAGTATTCTGTATATTGGATCCTTCTGTATTTTTGGATTCTGTATTTTATGTTTTCCCAGTGCGAACTGAGCAGTGTTTGTTGAACAAATGTAGCCCTTTTTAGATTCTAACCTTGATGCTATAACTGTGCTTTTTCAAGCTTCTTACATATAGGATTACTTTTATTGTGCTTATTAGTTTTAGGATATCCCTAGACATATAGCAGTTATTTTATTTATATTTGATAATAAATATTATTTGAATTTGTTTAACTGACTATTTAGTCTATTTATTTTGGTGTGTTTGATCTGTTTACAAAACTTATTTCACAACACTTTGTTCTGTGTACTGATATTCTTTTTGAGGATTTTATTCTCCCCTAGATTTGCCTTTATTAGGTGCCCACACTGTCTCTGTAATTTTATAACTCATTCGTTGTTTGGTGGTAGGGACCAAACTGTTTTTTGTGTGGAGTCCTTCTAGGAACGTTAGCGCAAGTAGTGTTGCCTTTTTTCCTACTATTTTTGAAGACGTACAGACATTCCTTGTTATTTTTTCAATAACAGCATGATTAGATACAAGTAAAAGATGCATCTAAATCTTATGGGGATCAAGAGGCATGTGGAGGTGCGGATGAGACTTTTGCCTCAAAATGCATTTTATTTAAGGCCCAATGGGCCTTTAAAGTCATAGTAATTCCTTAAAAATCTTATTAAAACATAGACTTTTTAAATACTAATTATTCATCCAAAATCTTTTCAAATAGATAGCATTGCTAATTTGAATGATGCAAAATATTAAAATGACATGCTGGACTGTTGTATATTTTATGGGTCTTTTCTGATTATAAATTGTCTCATTCTGAGCAAGATCCTTGATGGGGGTATCGGCAAAACCCAAGGACAGGGTTTCTCAACTCCAGCCCTCAGAGACAACTAAAAGACCAGATTTAAAATAATTTCCCTGCTTGAGCACAGTTAAAAGACCATTACACAGTAAAATTGCATAACCAACAAATCCATAGCAAAAAGATAATGCACTAACACTCTAAATTTCAAATGAGCAGAAGTAGGTTTTTATTCTGACAAATGTGAAATTTCTTCTAGTTCCCTGCCCTCTGTATCATGTGACAGCCATCAGCCAATTACAGAATCATATGTATGCACTATGAACTCTAGCACGTGCATAGACTGCGCACAGTTTCTTATCTGAATCATGAAAGAAAAAAAATTGACTTCAATGTCCCTTTAAGATTGTTATAACAGTTGAACTGCTGAGCCCAAGTATTAGTTAAAATCTGTCCTATTAGGGTTCCTAGAGGAGCATAATTGAGAAACCCTGCCCTTGGATATTACTGTCCCAGCTGAGGGTGTCTACTGTAGAAGAGGTGTCTACTAAAGGGGAGGGTCAAGTTATTTAATCCAGTATTTACTAATAATCTTTACTTTGCACCATATACACTATGTCAAGGGATCTGGAGTTGGTGAATGTGAGCATGGTGCACTATCACAAGTGGATATGAAACAATTGTTTCTTGATTTGTCAATTTAAAGATCTATTTAATTCGACATTTGCAATTTCAGGGCAAAGAAAATACTTTTTTTTATTATTTATTTTTATTAAAGGGACAGTAAAGTCAAAATTAAACTTTCATTGTCTAGATAGAGCATTCAATTTTAAACAACTTTCCAATGTGCTTCTTTTATCAAATTTGCTTTGTTCTCTTGTTATTTGTTGAAGAGTAAACCTAGGAGGGCTCATAGGACTTCAGGAGAGTGCACGTGTCTTTAGCAGTCTATAGAAGTAGTGTTTGCAACATTGTTTTTTAAATTAAAATAAAAAGTTGCAAATACTGCTGCCATAGACAGCTAAAGACATGTGCACTCTCCTGGAGTCCTATGAGCCCACTTAGGTTTAATCTTCAACAAAGTATTAAAAGAGAACAAAACAAATTTGATAATAGAAGTACATTGAACAGTTGTTTAAAATTAGATGCTTTATCCGAATCATGAAAGGGTCATTTTAACTTTACTGTTCCTTTAAGGTTTAAGACAGAAAGTTTCCATGTTAATTTACATTACATTGTAAAAATAAACTGAACAAGGAATGACTTTATACATTGACTTTACACTCTGAACTTTCCAAAAATAGATGCATAAGTTTTCCATAGTCTAGAAATATCACTTGGAAAGGTAATACGCTTTCTTATAACACTTGGAAGAGATAATTTAGGAAATGGGTATGCATACAGTGTTCACTAAATGTCAGTTAAAGAAACTAGACCAAAGAAGTGATACTATGTAAGCACTCAAATAAGACCCTACTGAAAAAGCCGGAAACCCGGCGAAACATGTCAAGGGAGGGGAGTGAGCTGATGGGAGCTCTCTAGTTTGCTATTTGTATTACTTGCAAGCAGCAATTTATGGGAATTATTAAACTGCAGTGGAACTAGTGGCTATTATTTAGTATATACACCAGGCAGCCTGGCTCTAAACCGTGCACTTAGCTTGTATTATTTACCGCTTTTAATACTACAACCTGGGGGCATATCAGCCATATAGATATTAATACCAATATAGGGCTAGTGTGACTAGCGGTCACAAGCTGTAACTAATATGGAATCTTTTGCTGGTAACATTGCTAACACTGATAACCCATAATCCCTTTAGAATAATCTGTTCATATCTATAATAGACAATGCTGTCATTGCACCAGCAGTTCTTGTGAAGTGCTGGTGCAATACTGCCCCCTGCAGATTCGCGGCCAATCATCCACTAGCAGGGGGTGTCAATCAACCCGATCGTATTCGATCGGGTTGATTTCTGTCCGTGGCTTCAGAGCAGGCGGACAAGTTATGGAGCAGCGGTCTTTAGACCGCTGCTTCTTCATAACTTCTGTTTCCGGCGAGTCTGAAGGCTCCATACGGAGCTTGATAAATCGGCCCCTTAGACTTTAGATTTTAGAAACTGGACTTTCTCAATTCAAATAAAACAAATCTATATACCGAATTACTGTTTAACATTTGGGAAATACTAAAAATATGTCACATAGTCACACTAGTGGCTCTCAATATGCATGCTTTTACACACTATTGGCATACTTTTTAAAAGAACGGGATATCACTGATTCTTGTCAATATAGCTGTGTCACAAAAAGGATTACAGAGTTTATGCTCAAATATGCCAAAAGGAAAGTTTATCAAGCTGCATTAGGACATGTTCTCAAGCAGGGAACCTGTACGTCCACAATCGTCACTTATGCAGCATTGCTTGGCAAACTTTAAGATTGGACAAGGGCGCTCCTGTGTGATTGATTGTAGTTGCAGGATAGCTCACCGCACAGCAAGGTCTCATAAGCTGCAAATGCAAACTTGATACATGTCCCCATGAGTGATCTGGGATCATTTCACATTTAGCCAAAAGCCTGAGTAGCACATTGATGTGATAGCAATGTCAACCCACTCGCTCATTCTAGAACAACAATTGAGTTTAGTACATTTTGTGATGCACATACTGTAGGATCTGTGAATGGCTCTTGAAAATATGTGACTTCATGGAGTATTTCAAACATCTTGGGAAGTTTTTAAAAACTGACATGAAATAATTTATGTTGTTTTTTTAAATAAAAAACAAATATAATTTCCTGTAATTTAATTCCGAAAGTTGTAGGTATTTCAAGTCTGTGCAATGGAAGTGCAAAGGGCTGAAATGCCTAACCCTGCTATGTACCGGTCTGTAATTGGCCTCATAAGAAGTCATAAGATAAGATACTACAAACAATGCCTTTTTTTCAGTGGCGTTTTTAGGTTTTGTGCTGCCCTAGGCACCTGCCTCCCTCCCTAGGCAAGTGCCTTGTTTACCTAGGCCAAAATACATTCCTGCTGTTTTTCTAACAAAATGACAGTGCTTAGCCTTGACTTTCTCATAATTTACTGCTGTGTTAATTTATTGCAAGAGTACACAAATGCCATAAAAAAGGCAGGGTTTGATTATCTCACAGTATTTTAGCCTTCCTCTACTGCTTTTACTTTGTATGCTATTGGTTTCTTCTTTATATAATGTTTTCCTAATTGAAGCCATTACTCTTGCTGGGCTTTATAGTTCCACAAAACTGCTGCCACTGAAGTGAGCACAGCTCACAGTACACCAGGGGCCAGGATGTTGCTGCTTCCTATATAATTGAGCCACAACCATTCAGCCCGGGAATTAGTGGACACAAAATTAGGTGTAAAAAAAAAATAGTAGGACTCAAAAACATATTACTGCTTGACAAACCTACAGGAGCCACAGAAGAAATACACTAATGTATCATTCTATACACAAGCAAGCTCTAGGAATCCTTCTGTAAATCTGCTCTTCCCTGCCTGATCTGTACCCTTTTTATAGTGCTGTAGAATATGCTGAAACATTACAATTAGTAATATTATTATTATGATTATTATTAACTAATAACAATAATAATAAGCTATTGCCTGCATGTCAAAGGCAGAAGAAAAGCTTTGACTCATAACTACTAAAACGGATTATATAAATTGTAGGGCTGCAACTAACGATTATTTTCATAATCGATTAATCGGCCGATTATTTTTTCGATTAATCGACTAATCGGATAAAAAGATAATCAATAATAGTTTTCTATGTTTTAAATTAAAATCCACATAATGAGTGTTACAAATATAAACTTCAGACTAAAACTTTAAATTAACACAACTGTTTCTTCAATTTTTAAGCAGCAGAGCACAAGTGGTAGAACTAGAAAGAGTTAGACTATCACTGTTAATAACATTCTGTTATTCACTCTTTCAGAAACTTTGCATTGAAATGCAAAAATCTCAACATGTCCACATGCTTCTGGCTAAGGCTGGTTCTCTGTTTGCAGCTATATTTCCTGCAGCAGAGAAAAGGCTGTTGAGGTGTATAAGTAGGGTTTTGCCAATTTCACCAAAGTGGGATATTTATCTTTGTTAGCTCTTCACCAATGCTAAGTGTTTTCTACCTTGGCAAGGGGCCTCTCAATAAAGTAACCCTTGACTTCATTCTAACATAAAAATATCTTGAATATCTATATGCAATGGTAAATAACCAGCTATAAGGTTAGGGGAAATATCTAGTCCGCTCTACAAATAACTAATATATACTTATAAAGGTTGAATCTGGTACATATTATCACAATTTATTAAAAATATAAAAAAACAATAAAAAACAAAATCAAAAGCGCTAAGGACTGTATATCAATAACAGGACAAAGCCTTACACATTTATTTATACAGTACATATAATCAGCAATAGCAAGCAATACGCTAATAATTGTGCAAACAGATAATAGTGCACATCAATTTAAATAACTCCCATCAATCTAGGGGCAAGGTGTAAACAACAAGCTTGGCACTATATCATGAAAAGCATAGTTCCAAATCATCAAATTTAATATAAACAATCTAAATGATGACTATTATATCTGGGTTGCACATAAGCCAGGGGTAGTTGTAAACGTATACGGTCCTGAAAAAGTGAAAAGTAGACGTCTGTAGACGTCCTTTAGGCTAAGGACATAACCATAAAACACAATACCATGTACAGGAGCTCATTGGAGTGAAGCAGCTGGTGTTGTGTACAGACCAACTAATTGCAAACCAACTAATCGATTAATCGATTATGATATTCGTTGACAACTATTTTCATAATCGATTATTACGATTAGTTGTTGCAGCTCTAATAAATTGGTCCATCTTCGTACATACTGAAATGTTAATAACTGGTAATAACAAATTCAGACCTATAAGAATACACAATAAGTTATCACTTATTCATACACAATGTGAGTGTTACAGCACACAGAGATGCTTCCTACTAAAATACCAGTACAATAAAGCACAATGTGAATACCATGGACAAAAATCCAGTAGACCACCTAAGTTATCTGCACCGTATGAAAGGACGTAAAGATTATATAACCAGTATGCGCGCTTCAGCAGCTTTCACTTGTGAATGTGTTCTATTTACTTTCTCATTGGCACAACCCTTGCCAAACAATAAAATATCTGGCTTTAACACAACTGCCTCCCAACACTTATTGTATTGAACATTAACGTGCCCAATGACTGTAATTAAAGCTGTGAAACAAATAAACAGAGTGTTTACCTATTGCATTCTTACAGATTATTTATAAGTAATCTTACTTCAGGGGTGATCCCCATGTTGCCATCCACCTGAATATGTATACTAGTTATTTTGTCGTATTACAACTCTGGACCCTTCACTGAAATACACAGAGCTTATGTACAATATGAATGCAGTTTTATGAATAATCTTTGCTTTGGGGCTTACTTAAAAACAGAACAATAATACTGGGAATCTGAATATAATCCATTATTTAATGTTGTAATCATCTGTAATAATGTACAGTGGGATAGAACATTAAATACAGACGCTACTTTGTACTTATACCCAGTTGTAAACCATTTTAAAACTCACAAGACTCTTCTGAATTATGTTATTGAAAACAAACTATACTAGAAGTGATTAATGAAATGCAGATGCCTAACTAGTGTTGTCAAAATATGGGGGAACTAATATCTGTGTTGAGAAATGCTGAGAATTTTAGTTTCTATGATTTTTACAATTGTTATAGACTTACACCTGTCTATACATGTCTGAATGGTCTGACCACATAACATATTACTGATAATATGATTCATTTTTATTTATCTTCCTATATGAGTAATATATTGCAGGATACTGGCCAAAGTATTTGCCAAGATGCCCAAAGGTTTATATAAAGTGCCAGTTGGATTTTTATTTTCTGCAATCAGAATGCCAGGGGATAAACATAACAAATGGTATCAAGTAAAATAAATATTTATATGCAAACTTTATACTGTTGATTGTATAGTCAGGTAAGTGCCTATCAATAATGCAAGCAAATTTGCTGGCAGAAGACAGACAATAGGAAGGAGTTGTTAGTATTATATATGGAAACAAGTATATGTGTTGTGTGGGATGAAAGAACAGCAAAACAGAAAGCACTGACGGGCCATATTGTGGCTCTTGAGTCTTAGGATGGGCAAATCTAACAGGTGAAAACCTCTAGATAACATTGTCAAATGAAGCAGAGGATGAGGTTGTGTGTGCAAAGCCTACTGAAAGAATAGTAACTTTAAACATACAAAAAATGGTCCCTATTACTCCAAAAAGACAAAAATAAATAAGTTTTCCTAGGACTGAATTCGGATTCCTAATGTCCATACTAAACAAAAAGTAAAAAATAATTTAGATAATGTAATGACCTCCTGGTATTTCAGATATACATGTTAATTAATAGCCCACATGAGGCTTTGTTTAGATGCAGGAAGAGGTAAATCCGCGATGCCCGATATTTCTGAGTTCATGATATGAAATCTATGTTAGTTTTTAACTAATGTGTATTTGAAATGGATCTATTGGAATACGGTGCTGATTTGTAAATGTCTACCTTACAGCTTATATTTTGTGACCCTGTGTACAAAACCTCAATAAAGAATATGAAATAAATAAAAAATAAATACAATTTGGAAAGCTAAAATAAATTTTTACAAATGATATATTTTATTTCAAGTGTGTATTACTGTGAGGATGGAAGTGCATAATATACCTGATCTTGGTACCAGTAGGTTCAGGAGATAAAGGTGGTGATATAGGGACAGAGGTCAAGCTTCTTCTTTTTTTCAGTCTCCAGCTCCCAAAGGGCCTTTTCTTGCCTTCTGGAGGCCAGTTGTCCTCTGCTGGCAGAGACAGTTCCATCTGGGATAACGTTTCCACTGGTGAAGAAGGTTCCTTTAGTAGGTTCCTCTCTCCAGCATCATCCTGCTCCTCCTCTTGCCTGCTGGGACTTTGGTGGTATATTTCTTTGGTATCCCCATTATCCACTTTTTGAGGTTCATTTGTTCGGGACTTCGTAAATAACTTCCCCAATTTTAGGAAGCCACTCTTTTTTTCCTTCTCCATAGTGGCAGACAGCAACACACCCTAAAGGTCTCAGGGGGACAATAAAGCTCCACTGACAACTCTCCCACTAATATAATGTAATCATGTAAGGAAGGTTTCCACTGGTAAACTACAATACGAAGATGTGCTCAATCAGATAAATAAGTAGGTGTCTGGAGTTGTGCCAACAGTGACCTCGTGTGTATAAAAAGAGTAATCATGAGTTATAAGGATGCTCCTGCAGTGATTATGCTCTCACAGATGTGTTTGTAGTCAACCTGTCATATATGTGTCGCAGGTATCACAACAGGTGGACTCTATCTCCAGTTGTATAAATATGATGTCCCGCCAAAGTAGAAGCAAATAATCCAAAGTATGAAACTCTAACTGCAAGCGGTCAGGCTGATAATTTGTAAACCTTCTGCACGCAGAGGCTAAATCTTACCACTAAATAATCCTGTATAAATTAATAAATAATGACTGCATGGCTGATCCTTTTGCAGAATGAGGTGACAATGCAGAGTGGATGCCCAGGGAGCACTAAGGTGAACTGCGAGCTCCTTCAGATCATTGTGTGTCCGCGCTCACTGGCTGCTGCCTGGGACAGGGGAAATAAGGCGTATAAAATCAGCTGCTGCACGGGGCGTGACCACAAGCTCAGGTTCCCTTCTGCCCGCCTTGTGCTCAGGACGCTGGGAGGAGTTCTCATTGCAGGTCACGATGAGGCTGACCCATATAGCAAGTTTGTCGCCTGACCTGTCTAAATAACACAATAGCTTTAGCTTCAGTCAAGAATGACTGGATTGCAGAGTATCCTGAAAACCATGTGACTTTTTTTGTGCAAAACCTAGAGAGCCAAACTGGCACACACCGGTAGCGTGCACGTGCTGCGGTGTTATTGTTACCTTACAATACCATATAACATATAACACAGCATTTAGCTGTCTTCTGGCACATGATAGGTGTATAAAGGGGGTGGGTCAAACCGAGAAAGTATTTTAGGAGCCAGGAGACAAGTTTCACTATTTTAGGTAGACGTATCGAATTACAGCCGTGTACACAGTATATGTAATGCGTTTTGTAAGCTGTAACTATTAAATAGTAACGTGATTGCACTATTAAAATATATAAACCAGAGCATAAAATAGGAAAGGAACAGAGCATTTCAAAATTCAGAATGAAGTAAATACGTTTTTGATCAGAGTAGTATATCTCATTGTTAGACTTCGTTTAATTAGGACTCTGACTAGTAGTAAAATGTTACAACGTAGTTTGATTTAAATCTATCTCAAGAAAATATTGTCCAACAAATATGACAGGGACTAAAACAGCTGTTCAAGAGAACACAGCAACGCTTCTAATGAAATCGGTAGATAAAAGAATATACCATATTTTCAAACATTTAAAAGCTTACCTTTTAAAACTAATACTTTAACTAAAGTAACTAGAAATTAAACTTCAAACTTGAAAGTAACTTGTAACATAAATTGGATTTTGTTGCAGGATTGTCATCTTACATTAATTTATTTTACATTACTTGATCTTTTCTCAGAGCACCGAAATACAGCTATATGTCTCAGATGGTGCTCTGACAAAATGCAGAAGGACATTTGGCAGAAGGACATTTGGCATAAGGACATTTGGCAGACGGACATTTGGCTGACAGACAGAAAGCTAAAGAATGTTCCGATTTCGGCCAAGGGCAGATGCGTTACCAGAGTGCTCTGTTCTAATCAGAGCCTCGGGCGCCGCAACTGCCTCTGGGAACCTTACCATGGGTCCCATGCCGCACATTTTGTAATTCTCTGTCTGGGAAATTATCTATCTATCAAATCTATCTATTTATCTATCAAATCTATCTATCGTATCTATCAAATCTATCTATTGCATCTATTGATCTATCTATCTAATCTATGTATCTATCTATCTATCAAATCTATCTATCTCGTGCCGGACTGTTATCTGACAGTCACTTGTGTTTCGGCCAAATGTCCGTCGGCCACATGTCCATCAGCCAAGTGTCCGTCGGCCAAGTGTCTGTCGGCTAAAAGTCCGGCCACGGTCTCAGATGATGGTATTAAAGGGACAGTAAAGAGAAAAATTAAAATTTATTGGTCTAGCCTGAGCTTGCAATTTACAGATTTCAAATTGACTTCTATTCCTTTTGTTCTCTTGGTATCCTTTTTGGAAGAGAAAATCTAGGTGAGTTCATGGGACTTAATCAGCTTGCATGTGTCTTTAGCAGCGGTGCCAGCAACTTTGTATAACATTGCTACAAACATTGCTGTCATAGAGTGCTAAAGTCATATGAGCCCACACAGGTTTACTCTTTAACAAATGACACCAAGAGAATAAAGACAATTTGATATAGAGGTAAATTGCAAAGTTGTTTAAAATTGCTTCTTCGGTCAAAAACGTGAAAGCTTAATTTTGAATTACTGTCTCTTTATGTATCCTCTGTACACAACATACAGAGTAATATTATTTAATGCAGAACATGTGGTGTCAACCTGTTTGTCATTTTCACCCTTCACACTATCTACATAAAAGTCAAAATTAAACTTTCATGATTCAGATAGAGCATGTAATAAAGACACTTAATTTCACTTCTACTATCAAATTTACTCAGTTATTTTGGTATAATGTATTGAAAAGCATATATACATATGCTCAGCAGTACTGAGAGCTAGCTGGTGATTGGTGGCTACACACATCTGTCTCTTGTCATTGGCTCACCTGATGTATTAAGCTAGGCCCCAGTAGTACTTTGCTGCTCAAGAGCAGACTTTTAATTTAGTTTATAAAATTGTTGTGGTTAAACACATAGTTTTATGCAAGCATTAGTGCAACAATAAAATGCTCCAGCATATTATAGCATTTTCATTTTGCACTGTTATGTCCATTTAAATAAAATGAAAGGTTAAATAACGTTAACATAACAGGTATTTTAGTAACATAGCAATGCTTCATATACGTAAGCTTAAAAATGCAAAACAATAATGTAAAATTAGTAATTGTAACAATCCGGGCACTTCAGCAAGGTTGTCATTTTCTTCCACTAGCTCTTCTGTATGACTATGTCCTAGTCAGCACCATACAGACAGAAATAGCAAACTGAATGCAGGGAATATTGCAATGCTTTTACTACATTTAGAGACACAAATATAAGATATTTTGTAATCTGCAGTGAAAAAAACATAATTTATGTAAGAACTTACCTGATAAATTCATTTCTTTCATATTAGCAAGAGTCCATGAGCTAGTGACGTATGGGATATACATTCCTACCAGGAGGGGCAAAGTTTCCCAAACCTTAAAATGCCTATAAATACACCCCTCACCACACCCACAATTCAGTTTAACGAATAGCCAAGAAGTGGGGTGATAAGAAAGGAGCGAAAGCATCAAAAATAAGGAATTGGAATAATTGTGCTTTATACAAAAAAATCATAACCACCACAAAAAGGGTGGGCCTCATGGACTGTTGCTAATATGAAAGAAATTAATTTATCAGGTAAGTTCTTACATAAATTTTGTTTTCTTTCATGTAATTAGCAAGAGTCCATGAGCTAGTGACATATTGGATAGCAGATACCCAAGATGTGGAACTTCCACGCAAGAGTCACTAGAGAGGAAGCGATAAAATAAAGACAGACAATTCCACTGAAAAATTAATCCACAACCCAAATCAAAAGTTTCAATTTTTATAATGAAAAAAACTGAAATTATAAGCAGAAGAATCAAACTGAAACAGCTGCCTGAAGTACTATTCTACCAAAAACTGCTTCTGAAGAAGAGAAAACACCAAAATGGTAGAATTTAGTAAAAGTATGCAAAGAAGACCAAGTCGTTGCTTTGCAATCTGATCAACAGAAGCTTCATTCTTAAAAGCCCAGGAAGTAGAAACTGACCTAGTAGAATGAGCCGTAATCCTCTGAGGCGGGGATTAACCCGACTCCAAATAAGCATGATGAATTAAAAAGCTTTAACCAAGATGCCAAAGAAATGGCAGAAGCCTTCTGACCTTTCCTAAAACCAGAAAAGATAACAAATAGACTAGAAGTCTTTCTGAAATCTGAGTAGCTTCAACATAATATTTCAAAACTCTTACCACATCCAAAGAATGTAAGAATCTTTCCAAAGAATTCTTAGGATTAGGACACAAGAAAGGGACAATAATTCCTCTACTAATGTTGTTAGAATTCACAACTAAGGTAAAAATCAAAATGAAGACAGCAAAACCACCTTATCCTGATGAAAAATCAGAAAAAGGAGACTCACAAGAAAGAGCAGATAATTCAAAAACTGTTCTAGCTGAAGAGATGTCTAAAAGGAACAATACTTTCCATGAAAGTAATTTTAATGTCCAAAGAAAGCATATGCTCAAACGGAAGAGCCTGTAAGGCCCTCAGAACCAAATTAAGACTCCAAGGAGGAGAAATTGGCTTAATGACAGGCTTGATACGAACCAAAGCCTGAACAAAACAATAAATAACAGAAAGATTAGCAAATTTTTCTGTGAAAACAGCACAGAAAAAGCAGGGATTTGTCCTTTCAAAGAACTTTGGAGACAAAAACCCTTATCCAAACCATGCTGAAGAAACTATAAAATTCTAGGAATTCTAAAAGAATGCCAAGAGAATTTATGAGAAGAGCATCATGAGATGTAAAACTTCCAAACTCGATAATAAATCTTACTAGACACAGATTTACGAGCCTGCAACATAGTATTAATCACTGAGTCAGAGAAACTTCTATGACTAAGTACTAAGCGTTAAATTTCCATACCATCAAATTAATAATTTGAGTTCCTGATGGAAAAAAACGAATGATAAGATATAAGGTCTGGCCTTAATGGAAGTGACCAAGATTGGCAACTGGACATCCGAACAAGAACCATATACCAAAACCTGTGTGGCCATGCTGGAGCCACCAGCAACACAAAAGATTGCTCCCTGATGATTTTGAAAATCACTGTAAAAAGAAGAACCAGAGGCGAAAAAATATAGGCAGATTGGTAACTTCAAGGAAGTGTCAATGCATACACTGCTTCCGCCTGAGGATCCCTGGACCTGAATAGGCCCCTGGGAAGTTCCTTATTTAGATGAGATGCCATCAGATCTATTTCTGGAAGCCCTCACATCTGAACAATTTGAAAAAAACACATCTGGGTAAAGAGACCATTCTCCCGGATGTAAAGCTTGATAAACAGAGATAATCCGCTTCCCAATTGTCTATACCTGGGAAATGGACCGCAGAAATTAGACAAAAGCTGGATTTAGCCCAAGCAAGTATCCAAGATACTTCTTTCACAGCCTAAGGACTGAGAGTCCCACCCTGATGATTGACATACACCACAGTTGTGACATTGTCTGTCTGAAAAACAATAAACGTCTCTTTCTTCAAAAAGAAGCCAAAACTGAAAAACTCTGAGAAATGCACGGAGTTCCAAAATATCGAATGGTAATCTCGCCTCCTGAGATTTCCAAAACCCTTGTGCTGACAGAGATCCCCAGACAGCCTCCCAACCAAAAAGACTTGCGTCTGTAGTGATCATGGTCCAGGTTGAATGAACCGAAGAGACCCGTAGAACTATATGATTGTAATCTAACCACCAAGTCAAAGATAGTTGAACATTGGGATTCAAAGATATAAAAAATTATATCCTAGAATCCCTGCACCATTAATTCAGCATAAAAAACTGGAAAGGTTTCCTATGAAAATGAGCAAAGGGAATCGAATCCAATGCTGCAGCCATGACACCTAAAACTTCCATGCATATAGCAACTGAAGGAAATAATAGAGACTGAAGGTTCCGACAAACGGAACCCAATACAATTGTCACTTGTCTGTTAGAGACAAAGACATTGACACAAACTATCTGGAAACCTAAAAAAAAGGTGACCCTTGTCTGAGGAATCAAAGAGCTTTTGATAAAAAGATCCTCTAACCATGTCTTGAAGAGACAACAAAAGTTGAATCATATGAGATTCCGCAGAACGAAAAGACTGAGCCAGTACCACGAGACCGTCCAAATAAGGAAACACTGAGAACCTTGAAAAGATCCTTAGAGCTGTCGCTAGACCAGAAGGAAAAGCATCAAATTGGTAATGCTTGTCAAAAAAAGAGAATCTCAGAAAATGAAAATAATCTGAATGAAAACAGAAAATGAAGATATGCATCTATTGTAAGCAAATAATGCCCTCACTGACTAAAAGGCAGAATAGACCATATAAACACCATTCTAAAAGATGGTACACTTATGACAATTCAAAAAGATTTTCTATCTTTGGGACAATGAATAGTTTTGAATAAAACCCCCAAACCCTGTTCCTAAAATGGAACTGGTATAAATAACCCAGAAAACTCCAGGTCTGAGCAGCGCCTTGAGCACCAACGGGTGACCAGCCGCGCTTCACAAGTACCCAATACATACAGGTCTGAAACACACTTCAAGAAAGTGTGAGCCTTACTGGAATAGCTGGAATATATTAGAGAGAAAAAAGACTTCTCACAGGCGGTTTTACTCTGAATCCTATTCTGTACCCAAATCTAAGAAGTTTGGACCAAATTGAACCAAACAATCTTTAAAAAGTCTTAACCTGCCCCTTATCAGCTAAGCTGGAATAAGAACCGCACCTACATGCAAATTTGGGGAGCTGACTTTGATATTTTAAATGGCTTAAATTGAATGAAGAAAACTTCCAATTATAAACATGTTACTTGGGTAAGAAATAGGATTCCGTTCCTTAGTAAGAACAAAAACTAATATAAGCTTAAGATTTAGTCTTAGAGCTCTATCTTGAAGCCCAGAGTAACAGTAGAAGAATTGAATCCAATTGTGAACCAAATAATTGATTACCTTGGAAAAGAAATATGGAATTTAGAAATCAAATTAGTATTCCAAGATTGAAGTCACAAAGTTCTTCTAGCTAAAATAGCTAAAGACATAGATTAAACCTCATTTGCGAAAATATCAAAAAAATGATGACACAAATGAAATTATTAGCATGTTGATCAACTTAACAATGCTAAACAAATCGTAATCCGATACTTGTTGCACTAAAGTATCCAACCGGAAAGTTGAAGCAGTTGCAACATCAGTCAAATAAATTACAGGTCTAAAAAAAGTACCTGAAAATAAATAATTTTCCTTAAATAAGATACAAGTTTCCCATCTGAAGGAAAAAAATAAATACTATTTGCTATAGGAATAGTAGTATGTTAAGCAAGAGTAGAGATAGCCCCATTAACTTGGGGAATCTTTCCTCAAAACTTAAAACTAACTGCCGGCAAAGGATACAATTTAAAAAACCTTAAAGAAGGAATAAAAGAAATTCCCGGTCTATTCCATTCCCTAGTA
Organism: Bombina bombina; assembly: GCF_027579735.1. Lineage (NCBI taxonomy): Eukaryota > Metazoa > Chordata > Amphibia > Anura > Bombinatoridae > Bombina > Bombina bombina. The sequence continues at coordinate 606,003,217 of NC_069502.1, read as the reverse complement.
TCAGGAACTGGAGAAAACCTCTGAAGAAACCACAGAAGGTTAATAAGCAGAATTTAAATGTTAGCTAGTCTTAATCAAAATAACTAGTTACTTAAATATCCAAAATAATCAACACCTTTTCAACAAAGAACGAATGTACTCTATTTAAAAATAAAAAAGTAGATTTGTTAGTGTCAATATCTGATGAAGAATATTCTGAATGAGAAAAAACACCATCAGAGAAGGATAATTCAGTATGTTGTTGGTCATTTGAAACTTCATCAACTAAATGAGAAGTTTAAAAAAGACCTAAAATTTTTATTTAGAAGGCGGGATGGCAGACAAAGCCTTTAGAATAGAATCAGAAAAATATTCTTATAAATTCCTAAATATATTTGTACATTAGATGTAAAAAGAATAGCAATAGATAATGCATAAATACTAATGGACTCTGCATGTAAAAGTTTATCATAATAACTTATTACAAACCATAGCTAAAGATAAACATTCATAACATTAAAATAAATGAACTTAGCTTTGGTAGGACTGATATCAGTCATCAGGAATCCCTCAGTATTTTCTGATACAGGAACAGTTTTTGGAATATCTTGCAATATGTAATAGAAAAAACAATATATAAAGCAAAATGATCAAATTCCTTAAATGACAGTTTCAGGAATGGGAAAAAAATGAAAATGAAACAAGCTTCTAGAAAACCAGAAGCAACTGAAAAGTGAAACTGAAATAATGTGAAAAAAACTGGCGCCAAGTATGACAACCACATTTTTGGGGCCAAGTATAACGCCCACACAAGAATGACGCCCATATTTTTTGGCGCCAAAAAAAGTCCGCAATACACATCCGTCAAAAATTACGCAATTACGTGAAAACTTCCGGCGCCAACTATGACGCCGGAAATGACAACATTTTTGCACCAAAAAAGTATTGCGCCAAGAATGACGCAATAAATAGAAGCATTTTCTGCACCCGGGAGCCCGCAATTTTGAAAAAAAGTCAATTGAAAATTTTAAGGTAAGAAAAAATAAAATTTTATATGCATTTTCCCAAAAAAATGAAACTGACAGTCTGAATGAAGGAATACTGATTATCCTGAATCATGGCAAATATAAGTTTAAACACATATATTTAGAACTTTACATATAAAGTGCCCAACCATAGCTTTGAGTGTCATAAATAGAAACGAGAATCAGTAGAGGTAATGTTATATAAGAGTACTAGTACTAAAGCCCGTGTACACGGGCCATTTTTTGCAGTACAGCGGTCCCACCCCTTGCTCTCTCCCCCCTCTCTTTTGCTCTCTCTTCCCCCATTTCTTTTGCTTTCTCTCCCCCCTCTCTTTTGCTTTCTCTCCCCCCCTCTCCTTTGCTCTCTCTCTCTCCCCTCTTTTGCTCTCTCCCTCCTTTCTTTGCTCTCTCTCCCCCCTCTTTTGTTCTCTCCCCCCTCTTTGGCTCTCCCCCCCCCTCTTTGGCTCTCCTCCCCCCTCTTTGTCTCTCTCCCCCCTCTTTGGCTCCCCCCCCTCTTTGGCTCTCTCCCCTCTTTTGCTCTCTCTCCTCTTTGTCTCTCTCTCTCCCCCCTCTTTGGCTCTCCTCCCCCTTTGGCTCTCTCCCCCTGCCTTTGGCTCTCTCCCCCCCCCTTTGGCTCTCTCCCCCCCCCTTTGGCTCTCCCCCCCCCTTTGGCTCTCCTCCCCCCTTTGGCTCTCTCTCCCCCCTCTTTGGCTCTCTCCCCTATCTCTCCTCTTTGGCTCTCTTTCCTCTTTGGCTCTCTCTCTCCCCCCTCTTTGGCTCTCCCCTCCCCTTCCCCCCCCCCTTCTTTGGCTCTCCCCCCCTCTTTTGCTCTCTCTCTCCCCTCTTTGGCTCTCTCCCCCCTCTTTTGTTCTCTCCCCCCTCTTTGGCTCTCTCCCCCCCTCTTTGGCTCTCCCTCCCCCTCTTTGGCTCTGCCCCCTCCCCTCTTTGGCTCTCCCCCCTCTTTGGCTCTGCCCCCCTCTTTGGCTCTCTCTCCCCCCTCTTTGGCTCTCCCCCCCTCTTTGGCTCTGCCCCCCCTCTTTGGCTCTCTCTCCCCCCTCTTTGGCTCTCTCTCCCCCCTCTTTGTCTCTCTCTCCTTTTTGGCTCTTTTTCCTCTTTGGCTCTCCCCCCCCCTTCTCTTTGGCTCTCCCCCCCCTTCTCTTTGGCTCTCCCCCCCTCTTTGGCTCTGCCCCCCCCTCTTTGGCTCTCTCTCCCCCCTCTTTGGCTCTCTCTCCCCCCTCTTTGTCTCTCTCTCCTTTTTGGCTCTTTTTCCTCTTTGGCTCTCCCCCCCCCCTTCTCTTTGGCTCTCCCCCCCTTCTCTTTGGCTCTCCCCCCCTTCTCTTTGGCTCTCCCCCCCTTCTCTTTGGCTCTCCCCCCCCTTTTCTTTGGCTCCCCCCCCCTTCTCTTTGGCTCCCCCCCCCTTCTCTTTGGCTCTCCCCTCCCTTCTCTTTGGCTCTCTCTCCCCCTTCTCTTTGGCTCTCTCTCCCCCTTCTCTTTTGCTCTCTCTCCCCCCCTTCTCTTTGGCTCTCTCTCCCCCTTCTCTTTTGCTCTCTCTCCCCCCCTTCTCTTTGGCTCTCTCTCCCCCCTTCTCTTTGGCTCTCTCCCCCCTTCTCTTTGGCTCTCTCTCCCCTCTTTGGCCCTTCTCCCCCCCTCTTCTGCTCCCTCTCTGGCTCTGTCTTGAAGTCTTCACATCGCGGGACCCCGCCCGGCCACGCCCCATCGCGGCAGCACCCGCCCGGCCACGCCCATCACGACGCCCGGCCACGCCCCATCGCGGCGGCACCCGCCCGGCCACGCCCATCGCAACGCCCGGCCACGCCCCCATCGCAACGCTTCCGTCGGCCACAAACAGCTGTGAGGTCTGGGGAGCGTGTGGCCGCTTCTCACGCAGCACACCTCACAGCTGTTGAGTAGCTCGTGCTCCATATCTCTTGCCACAGGCTGCTTCAATCAGCTTACCTCGCGCTCCCCAGACCTCACAGCTGTTTGTGTATCTCGCGCTCCCTATCTCAAGGCCAAGTGTTTGTCTCTACTGCGCATGACGGCTTCAGACAAACACTTGGCCTTTTATAATATAGGATATCGTCAATCTGAAAAGGGAGGTAGGAGAAGAAATCTCTACGACCGATAACAGAGAACCTATGAAATAGATCCCCTAGAGGAAGACCATGGTATTCAAATAGGCAATATTCTTCACATCCCTCTGACATTCACTGCACTCTGAAAGGAAAACCAGGCTTCAGCCTGCTGCGAAGCGCATATCAACGTAGAAATCTAGCACAAACTTACTTCACCACCTCCATGGGAGGCAAAGTTTGTAAAACTGAATTGTGGGTGTGGTGAGGGGTGTATTTATAGGCATTTTAAGGTTTGGGAAACTTTGCCCCTCCTGGTAGGAATGTATATCCCATACGTCACTAGCTCATGGACTCTTGCTAATTACATGAAAGAAAAGGAAAGTTCAGGTAGATAAAAACCTTAGTATTAGTACATTATTTTAATGTATATGTTATTTTGTAGATAAAGTCTGGTTTTGTAGATACATTATTTGCAATGCAAAGAAAATTAAAAAAGGTGCTTTAGTTTTTTTAGCAGTTATTGGTAATGTCTTCACTTGGTCAGTGTACTTGTATGATTGCTGATTCTTAGATATGCTCTTCACTTAGTCTATAGAGCATATTTAGCAATGAGAAAATAATTACAGTAGTAGCATATTTCCTTTTTTTAATTATGCAACAGGCAAATATGAATTTCAAATGTAATCTTTTATCATCTTTATTTTGTCAGAGATTGCTAACAGATTGCATTAAGTAAGTAACTTGTGTGAACAAGACAAAGTACTGAGCCAGCAAGCCCTTTATTAGGTGGAAAGTTCATGCATTATATTTCCAAACTCACTTGTATGTCCATTGTGCACTAGTGAAGCTGAAAAAAGTGTCTGATATCCAGTACCTCTAGAGAGACATATTGCAGATATGTTACAGTTTTTCTGCATATTATATGAATATATATATATATATATTGCTACACTTAATTCTCTGTCAATTGATCTCTGTGTGAAATTTTGCTTTGGGCGATGTCAGTAATTTGTTGAACAGTTTATCAGCTGTTAAATTAGCATTTGCATAAAATAAGAATAAAATATCTTAAAGGGAGACAGTAGCTGTAGGTTAGGATACCATGAGGTGTTTATACAGACACCTGTGCAGTGCAGCGTGGGAACCTTATAAATAAAATGTTTGCAACTCAAACCACAAGGGGGAATATCAATATATAGAGCAGGTAGCGGCATATTCTGTGCAATTGGTTCAGATTTGCTGATACTAGATACACTAAAAAAGACAGCTGAAGCCAGATAAACCTAAACTATGTAAAAACATTCGCCTAGATTTAGAGTTTGGCGATAGCCGTCAAAACCAGCGTTAGAGGCTCCTAACGCTGGTTTTTACCGCCCGCTGGTATTTGGAGTCAGTCAGGAAAGGGTCTAACGCTCACTTTCCAGCCGCGACTTTTCCATACCGCAGATCCCCTTACGTCAATTGCGTATCCTATCTTTTCAATGGGATCTTTCTAACGCCGGTATTTAGAGTCGTGGCTGAAGTGAGCGTTAGAAATCTAACGACAAAACTCCAGCCGCAGCAAAAAGTCAGGAGTTAAGAGCTTTCTGGGCTAACGCCGGTTCATAAAGCTCTTAACTACTGTGCTCTAAAGTACACTAACACCCATAAACTACCTATGTACCCCTAAACCGAGGCCCCCCCACATCGCCGCCACTCTATTAAAAAATTTTAACCCCTAATCTGCCGACCTCACACCGCCGCCACCTATGTTATCCCTATGTACCCCTAATCTGCTGCCCCTAACACCGCCGACCCCAATATTATATTTATTAACCCCTAATCTGCCGCCCCCAACGTCGCCTCCACCTGCCTACACTTATTAACCCCTAATCTGCCGACCGGACCTCACCGCTACTATAAGAAATGTAATAACCCCTAATCCGCCTCACTCCCGCCTCAATAACCCTATAATAAATAGTATTAACCCTTAATCTGCCCTCCCTAACATCGCCGACACCTAACTTCAAGCATTAACCCCTAATCTGCCGACCGGACCTCACCGCTACTCTAATAAATTTTTTAACCCCTAAAGCTAATTCTAACCCTAACCCTAACACCCCCCTAAATTAAATATAATTTAAATCTAACAAAATAAATTAACTCTTATTAAATAAATTATTCCTATTTAAAGCTAAATACTTACCTGTAAAATAAACCCTAATATAGCTACAATATAAATTATAATTATATTGTAGCTATTTTAGGATTAATATTTATTTTACAGGCAACTTTGTCATTATTTTAACCAGGTACAATAGCTATTAAATAGTTAATAACTATTTAATAGCTACCTAGTTAAAATAATTACAAAATTACCTGTAAAATAAATCCTAACCTAAGTTACAATTAAACCTAACACTACACTATCAATAAATTAATTAAATAAAATACCTACAATTATCTACAATTAAACCTAACACTACACTATCAATAAATTAATTAAATACAATACCTACAAATAAATACAATTAAATAAACTAACTAAAGTACAAAAAATAAAAAAGAACTAAGTTACATAAAATACAAAAATATTTACAAACATTAGAAAAATATTTCAACAATTTTAAACTAATTACACCTACTCTAAGCCCCCTAATAAAATAACAAAGACCCCCAAAATAAAAAAAATGCACTACCCTATTCTAAAATTAAAATAGAAAAGCTCTTTTACCTTACCAGCCCTTAAAAGGGCCCTTTGCGGGGCATGTCCCAAAGAATTCAGCTCTTTTGCCTGGAAAAAAAACCCATACAATACCCCCCCCAACATTACAACCCACCACCCACATACCCCTAATCTAACCCAAACCCCCCTTAAATAAACCTAACACTAAGCCCCTGAAGATCTCCCGACCTTGTCTTCACCACACCGGGTCCCAATCTGTCCAGAAGAGCCTCCGAAGTCTTGATCCAAGCCCAAGTGGGGGCTGAAGAGTGACGTCCATTTTACGGCTGAAGTCTTGATCCAAGCGGGCAGAAGAGGACATCCGGACCGGCAAACATCTTCATCCAGGCGGCATCTTCTATGTTCTTCCATCCGATGACGAGCGGCTGATCTTCAAGACCTCCAGCGCGGATCCATCCTCTTCTCCCGACGACTAGACGACGAATGAAGGTTCCTTTAAGGGACGTCATGCAAGATGGCGTCCCTCGAATTCCTATTGGCTGATAGGATTGTTCAGATCAGCCAATAGAATGTGAGCTCAATCTGATTGGCTGATCCAATCAGCCAATCGGATTGAACTTGAATCTGATTGGCTAATTCCATCAGCCAATCAGAATTTTTCTACCTTAATTCCGATTGGCTGATAGAATCCTATCAGCCAATCGGAATTCGAGGGACGCCATCTTGGATGACGTCCCTTAAAGGAACCTTCATTCGTCGTCTAGTCATCGGAAGAAGAGGATGGATCCGTGCTGGAGGTCTTGAAGATCAGCCGCTCGTCATCGGATGGAAGAACATAGAAGATGCCGCCTGGATGAAGATGTTTGCCGGTCCGGATGTCCTCTTCTGCCCGCTTGGATCAAGACTTCAGCCGGAGGATGGATGTCTTCAGCCCCCCGCTTGGGCTTGGATCAAGACATCGGAGCCTGGACCGATCGCTGATACCCGGTGTGGTGAAGATAAGGTAGGAAGATCTTCAGCGGCTTAGTGTTAGGTTTATTTAAGGGGGGTTTGGGTTAGATTAGGGGTATGTGGGTGGTGGGTTGTAATGTTGGGGGGGTATTGTATGTTTTTTTTCCAGGCAAAAGAGCTGAATTCTTTGGGGCATGCCCCGCAAATGGCCCTTTTAAGGGCTGGTAAGGTAAAAGAGCTTTTCTATTTTAATTTTAGAATAGGGTAGGGCATTTTTTTATTTTGGGGGTCTTTGTTATTTTATTAGGGGGCTTAGAGTAGGTGTAATTAGTTTAAAATTGTTGTAATATTTTTCTAATGTTTGTAAATATTTTACTTTTTTATTTTTTGTACTTTAGTTAGTTTATTTAATTGTATTTATTTGTAGGTATTGTATTTAATTAATTTATTGATAGTGTCGTGTTAGGTTTAATTGTATTTAATTGTAGGTATTTTATTTAATTAATTTATTGATAGTGTAGTGTTTGGTTTAATTGTAACTTAGGTTAGGATTTATTTTACAGGTAATTTTGTAATTATTTTAACTAGGTAGCTATTAAATAGTTATTAACTATTTAATAGCTATTGTACCTGGTTAAAATAAATACAAAGTTGCCTGTAAAATAAATATAAATCCTAAAATAGCTACAATATAATTATAATTTATATTGTAGCTATATTAGGATTTATTTTACAGGTAAGTATTTAGCTTTAAATAGGAATAATTTATTTAATAAGAGTTCATTTATTTCGTTAGAATAAAATTATATTTAACTTAGGGGGGGTGTTAGGGTTAAGGTTAGACTTAGCTTTAGGGGTTAATAAATTTATTAGAGTAGCGGCGAGGTCCGGTCGGCAGATTAGGGGTTAATAATTGAAGTTAGGTGTCGGCGATGTTAGGGAGGGCAGATTAGGGGTTAATACTATTTCTTATAGGGTTATTGAGGTGGGAGTGAGGCGGATTAGGGGTTAATAACTTTATTATAGTAGCAGTGAGGTCCGGTCGGCAGATTAGGGGTTAATAATTGTAGGTAGCTGGCGAAGATGTGGGGGGCAGATTAGGGGTTAATAAATATAATGTAGGTTGCGGCGGTGTACGGATCGGCAGATTAGGGGTTAAAAATAATATGCAGGGGTCAGCGATAGTGGGGGCAGCAGATTAGAGGTTAATAAGTGTAAGGTTAGGGGTGTTTAGACTCGGGGTACATGTTAGAGAGTTAGGTGCAGACGTAGGAAGTGTTTCCCCATAGGAAACAATGGGGGCTGCGTTAGGAGCTGAACGCTGCTTTTTTGCAGGTGTTAGGTTTTTTTTCAGCTCAAACAGCCCCATTGTTTCCTATGGGGGAATCGTGCACGAGCACGTTTTTGAGGCCGGGCCGCGTCCGTAAGCAACTCTGGTATCGAGAGTTGCATTTGCGGTAAAAATGCTCTACGCTCCTTTTTTGGAGCCTAACGCAGCATTTGATTAAACTCTCGATACCAGAGTTAAATTTATGGTGCGGCCAGAAAAAAGCCCGCGGAGCGTTAGCAGCCCTTTTACCGCCGAACTCCAAATCTAGGCCTTAGTTTCCCCATAGGAAACAATGGGGCTGCGTTAGGAGCTGAACGCTGCTTTTTTGCAGGTGTTAGGTTTTTTTTCAGCTCAAACAGCCCCATTTTTTCCTATGGGGGAATCGTGCACAAGCACGTTTTTTAAGATGGCCGCGTCCGTAAGCACCGCTGGTATTGAGAGTTGCAGTGGCGGTAAATTATGCTCTACGCTCCCTTTTTGGAGCCTAACGCACTGAAAACGCAGCCATTCTATGAACTCTAAATACCAGCGGTATTTAAAAGGTGCGGCCAAAAAAAAGCACACGTAGCTAACGACCCCCTTCTAACGCAAAACTCCAAATCTAGGCCAATGAGTTTTAATAGTTTGTAAATCTATTTTATCAGATATTTGCACAAAACTGTAAACAATGTTAAACAAAAACCTGCTAATTCATGTTTTTTCTTTTTTAAATGTTTATTCATTGGCTTTATATTGCTAGAGCTTTAAATAAAATGTATTATTATTTGAATTCCTTTGGAAAGATGTTAGGATTTGTTTTAAAAATTGTTAGGGATTTTAAAGTGAATTTTAGTATATAAATTCTAGCTTAAAAAAATGATGCTATAGATATTTCTCTCTCTCTTGCTGAGAGGTATGGTATGTTTGTGATATACACAATGGCCAAAAAAACTCTGGAATATTCAGTACCCTTCTAGCTTTACAATATAATTGGCACTATTCACTCAAATCAAGTTAGATTTTTTAACATAATACAGCTATAAGCAGAGATATTTAAAAGCAATAAGCCCCCTTGTCATTACAGGTGTTTCTACGTATCTAAATACAATTTCCAAGTATGTATTGTAGGAATTAAACTTTGGACTACACCTACTGTACTTTTGTAATGTATGTGTTTATGGTGATATAGCAATGTCACAGTGCAATGTAAAATAAAATAAATTATGCTTGTGATACCTTCTGTGTTTGTATATAATAGAAGTAAAATTGTGAAATCCAGAAAAAAAACGTCAGTAGTTCAAATTTGTAGCTGTAACTTACCTAGGAGATAGAGAACTGTCTTGAATAAAGATGTAAAACAAAAATAGCATACTACAGTAGTGATGTCGCAAACTGTTCGCCGGAGAACAGTTCCCGGCTAACTTAGCTTGTTCGCGTTTGCCGCGGCGGGCGAACATATGCGATGTTCGATCAGCCCCCTATTCGTCATCATTGAGGAAACTTTGACCCTGTATCTCACAGCCTGCAGACACATTTGAGCTAATCAGCAGCAGACCCTCCCTCCCAGACCCTCCCAGCTCCTGGGCATCAGCCATTTTAGATTCATTACGATCCTGCTTTCTTAGTGAGAGGAGGGTTAGTGCTGCTGCTGTTGATTTTATAGGGAAATTGATAGCTAAGCTAGTGTATTCAGTGTCCACTACAGTCCTGAAGGACTCATCTAATCTCTGCTGTAAAGACAGCACCCCAAAAAGCCCTTTTTAGGGCTAGAACTTCAGCCCAAAAAGCCCTTTTTAGGGATAGAACTTCAGTCGTTTTTTTTTTTTTAATTTGTAATTTTATTTGCATTTGCCTGGCTTTCAGACTGTGTGTAAGGCTCACAGCATATACTGTGATTAGTGCCACCACTGATATCTGCTTAACATTAGTGTAAATTTAAAAAAAAACAACTTTTACATAATTTTGCTAGTGTAATCTAATTTCCTTTTCCATCAGGCCTGTGTGCCAGGCCCACATCATATACTGTGATTAATAGCTCTTTTTTTCCACCACTTATTGGTGTAACATTAGTTTAAATTTAAAAAAAAAACAACTTTTACATCAGTCCTCTTCTAGTGTTATTTAATTTTAGTTGCCAGGCCAGCCTGGCTGCCACTAGTGCCAGCCTGTGTGTCAGGCTGCCAGCATATACTGTGCCTACTTCCATCCTCTGTGCCACCACTCCTATCTGGTGTAACATTAGTTTAAATTTTGTAAAAAAAAAACTTTTACATCAGTCTTCTAGTGTTATTTAATTTTAGTTGCCAGTCCAGCCTGCCACTAGTGCCAGCCTGTGTGTCAGGCCGCCAGCACATACTGTGCCTACTTCCATCCTCAGTGCCACCACTCCTATCTGTTGTAACATTAGTGTAACTTTTTAAAAAAAAAACTTTAACATCAGTCTGCTAGTGTTATTTAATTGCAGTTGCCTGTCTGCCAGTGTGTGTGCCAGGCCCACTTGCCAACTAGTGCCACCAATCATATTTGTTATAACAGTATTGTAAATATTTAAAATAAAAACTTTTTTGACTGTGAATCATCAGTCTGCCAGTGCAATTGAATTGCAGTTGCCTGCCTGCCTGCCAGCATGTGTGCCAGGCCCACTTGCCAACTAGTGCCACTAATCATATTTGTTATAACAGTAGTTTAACCTCTTAAGGACATATGACGGAATTTTTCCGTCATAAAACAATTGAGCAAACTGAAAGCTGTGTCCTTAAAGGGTTAAATATTTTGTAAAAATTTTTTTGACTGTGAAACATCAGTCTGCTAGTGTAATCTAATTGAAGTTACCTGCCTGCCAGCGTGTGTGCCAGGCCCACTTGCCAACTAGTGCCACCAATCATATTTGTTATAACAGTATTGTAAATATTTAAAATAAAAACTTTTTGACTGTGAATCATCAGTCTGCTAGTGCAATTGAATTGCAGTTGCCTGCCTGCCAGCGTGTGTGCCAGGCCCACTTGCCAACTAGTGCCACCAATCATATTTGTTATAACAGTATTGTAAATATTTAAAATAAAACCTTTTAATTTAGGAATGTTAGGTGATTAAGGCCCTTTATGGGTTAAAACCAGACTCTGCATCAACTATGTAATTTTCCGTGGGAATTTTGCCATGGATCCCCTTCCGGCATGCCACAGTCCAGGTGTTAGTCCCCTTGAAACAACTTTTCCATCACTATTGTGGCCAGAAAGAGTCCTTGTGGGTTTTAAAGTTCGCCTGCCTATTGAAGTCAATGGCGGTTTGCAAACAGTTGTGGAAGTTCGAGTCCACCGTTTGCGAACCGAAATTTTAAGGTTCGTGACATCACTATACTACAGTGGTTATATTCTATTTGTAGCCATCAAGCAGTAGGATTCTTTACATTCACTAGACACATTTTGTTTTGTGATTTTAAATAAAAAATTTTTTTTATTGAGGACATCAAAATACAAAGTATACAGAAAGTAAGAGCATTAGTTTACATCCAAATTGTACTAGTTATCTGTAAAATAATATAAATTAGTCTTTTAAAACTCTTTTATTTCTCATTATGAAGGCTCAAGAGTGAAAGGCCACCCTTGGACCTATTGCTAGTGTTAATGGTAATATATAAGCAAAGAAAGAAAAATAAGAAAAGTGCGAGCCACCACTCTATGTTACCCAAAATAGTATAAGAGGTTCCAGAGTAAAAGGTAGAATTCTGTTCAAAACTGAGGAGGAACTCAATGTGATATCACATACATTTTAAGTTCTATAGATAATATAGATGACCAAAACCTAAGATAATTAAAAATGAACAAACCAAACCGAGTTTAGACTGTAACTAAGATAAGCCTCTTTATGCAAAAGTACTGCAAGTGAATATTCAGTAACCAGCGCATAATATGGAGGTTGGAGATTAAAATATACATGATATATAGCATGCAGTAATGGGTAGTATCTAAATAAGTAAAGGACCATAAGGGGGGCTTAAGAAAACATCTAGAACATTATATGAACTAATGGTAATATGGCTCCCCAAAGAATCTAATAAGAAAACACAATAAAGTTGTAGCCTCAATATATTAATTTTTTTGAGAATTTTCAAAATTAGTGCTCATAAGGCATGTGTATAGTAACAAGATAGGGGTAATTGCTGGGATGTATAAGCTGTAGAGCATTATAACCAAAATAGGACCCAAATCATATTAGATAACATTTGCTATAAGGGAGTATGCAAATATTGTCACTCTAGATGAATAAGTGAGTTTACACTTAATTTTGAATCACAGTCCCAGCTGCAGATGGGGAGGTAGAAAATGAGCTATGTATAAAGATCTATCACCACTAGGAGACTGCAATGAGGACCAGGAGAGATACAAAAATAAAAATAACCTATGAATTCTGTCATTTCTAATTAATAAATTATTCATAAAAATAGATTTTAGTTCCCTAATAAGTTAGATAAATGCATATTAGCCTTCCATATATATTATTTTTCTCTCTTTTCCCCTTGAAGGGACAGTCTAGTCAAAGTTAAACTGTCATGATTCAGATAGGACATGCAATTGTAAACGACCTTCCCATTTACCTTTATTATCAAATTTGCTTTGTTCTATTGGTATTGTTTGTTGAAAGCTAAACCTAGGTAGGCGAATTGGCTAATTTCTAAGCCCTTGAAGGCGACCTCTTGTATCAGTGCATTTTGACAGTTGTTTTGCAGCTAGACAGTGCTGGTTCATGTGTTATGTTTAGATTACATTGTGCTCACTGGTTGAGTTACTTAGGAGTCAGCACTGATTGGCTAAAATGCAAATCTGTCAAAATAACTGAAATAAGGAGGAAGGCTTACAGAAACTTAGATACAAGGTAATCACAGAGGTAAAAAGTATATTAATATAACTCCATTGGTTATGCAAAACTGGGGAATGGGTAATAAACGGATTATCTATCTTTTTAAACAATAAACATTCTGGAGCAGACTGTCCCTTTAAAGTGATGTAAATCCTAACATTTGTAAAATGCTAGGATTTACGATTGGAACAAATAAAGGGGACTTTCAGTCATTAAGTAGAAAATACTTCATGCTGAAAGCTCCTTTATTTGTTAGAAGCGTTCGATACACTGAGCTGCTCAGGCAGTGCACGGCAGAACTCTATTTGCTGTGTGTTCCAGCTATTGGCTAAGAGGTGGAGACCTCACCTTCGCTAAATAGCGTTAATTTTTTTAATGATACAGTTAACATAACCATAGTTCACATGTTGGTATTCAATTTTATTTTTGTTAATAAAAAGATAAAAATGTATTTCAGGTGGGCAGCTAGGTGGCTATGTGGTTCAGCAAAATACTGACACAAGGGGTGATACTTTTTCCACATGTTGGTGTTATATCTTTCACTTGGATATTATTAGTTGTACTGAGTAATTATAACTGGATAAACTAAAACTGTGTCTGTCTTTATTTCAGGCTGCAAAGCAACAAAATGTGATTATTTTCAAGGGGGGCTGATTCTTTTCAATAACCACTGTATTTACTGTAACTATTTTACATTACAATGTTCTGGGGATATGTTCTAAGTATTCTAAAATAGATAATCCTATATATATCTGTAAATATCTATATATAATTGTGTGTGTATATATATATATATATATATATATATATATATATATATATATATATATACATATACACACACACATACAACACACAGAAAACCTGGCACTCACCAGCAGATTCACAGTAATGTTTTAAAAGCAAAACTGGGGGAAGTCAGTTACATTTGGCGCCAAAGGATCAAGCCCAGGACTACGTCAAGGTCTCCCCCTTCCTGGGACCCTAAACCAGCACCCACACAATGCACCCTTTCAAACAAACCAACTGGGAACCTCCCAGGGTGACACAGACTTTTGTAATCTCCCCTATGTAAATACAAAACACAGGAATGAACCGCACTCACAGACTGGACTGAGTACATATTCTAAGGCACTGTAAACTCCACAGCCCTGATCACAGACAGACAGCTGCACAGTTCCCAGAAACCCAGGCAGTTAACCCCAGAGCAACCTGGGTGACAGGCCCACAGGAATGTTAAAGGGACACTAAACCCACATTTTTATTTCATGATTCAGATAGAGCATGCAATTTTAAGCAACTTTCTAATTTACACCTATAATCAATTTTACTTCGTTCTCTTGCTATCTTTATTTGAAAAAGAAGGCATCTAAGCTTTTTGTTTGGTTCAGTACTCTGGACAGCACTTTTTTATTGGTGGATGTATTTATCCACCAATCAGCAAGAACAACCCAAGTTGTTCACCACAAAGGGGCCGGCATCTAAACTTACATTCTTGCATTTCAAATAAAGATACCAAGAGAATGAAGAAAATGTGATAATAGGAGTAAATTAGAGAGTTACTTAAAATGTCATGCTATATCTGAATCACAAAAGAAAAAAATTGGGTTCAGTGTCCCTTTAAGAGACAGCTCAAATTACACATTTAAAGGGCCATGATACTTAAATGTTGAAACACTTTAAAGTGATGCAGCATAGCTGTAAAAAGCTGACTAGAAAATATAACCTGAACATCTCTATGTAAAAAAGAAAGATATTTTACCTCAAAATGTCCTAAGTATTTAAACCCCATTGCAAAGGACTTTAACCTTTTAGCACCATTATGGCATTGTATTCCGTCCAAACGGTGCTGGGCTTTAGCGCTGTTAGGACAGAATACAATGTCATAGCTCTTTGGCTGTCCTGAAGCCAACGGCGCTTCCTGAATGTGATTGCGGTCTGGAGGGTGTGCCTAGCGTCATAGAGACGCCCCCCTGACCCGATCCCATAATTGAAATCTTGCTATTGTGTGCACGATCGCGGTATTTCAATTTGTCTACCTCAGTTGTAGACATTATGACCCTGTCATGAAAGGGTTAAGCAGCAAATCAGTATTTCTGTCCCGGGACAGGCAAGGGAGTGAGCTTCGTGCACACTCATGTTATTTCCCTATTCAGTTTAAGGTTTACTATAAAAACTCATGAGAGTTAAGTCAAATCTCATGAGATCACAGTAAAAGAGTTCATGACCTCAGCACTGTTGATGCTGATTGGCTGCAGTTCATTTCTTTATTTTATTTTATTATTTTTTTACCTGCAGCTGGACAGCAGCTGAAGTATAACTTTTTACACAGCACTTGCTTTGCTGTGCTGAGTGAGGTAAAATGTCTTCCTTTTTTACATAGAGATGCTCAGGTGATATTTTCCTGTCAGCTTTTTACAGTTATACTGTATCAGTTTCAAGTGATTTAGCATATGAGTATTATGTCCCTTTAAGCTTTGAAATGTGTACCCAAATAAAATATAACTATCACAAAACAACCTTATATGTACAGTATATCATATAGCAACTGTGGGGTTGGAAGTTTCTAATTCATTACAGCAGATGTTCAGATAGATTGGGATCTCTTAGAAAAGATACCCATGGACTGGAATGGGAGTCATAAACATGTTAACATTACATTCATGTTGTATGTTTTAAATGTGTTTGTTGAAGTTTGCTTAGCACAGATGGCAGCAGGAATGGTGCAATTTTTTTCAGAACTTGGACCTAAAAAGCAATACAAAGTAAAGGAAAGAAATGGAAAATCACAAGTATTCAAAGCACAGAAAAAAAGATCATGTACTCCGTTGCCAGGTTCATCATCTCTAAGGAAACAATAGGTTTCATTATAAAACACAGATGGTTACATGATATTTAAATCTATGGTGTCATGTATATATATAATTTATACTGAATGGATAGACTTACTTAGGTAACAAAGGCTAATGAGTATCAAACAAGAGTCCCATACTGTAGAGAAAATGATAATTTTCCTAGTAATGGCAAATAACCATTTATTCATGGCCAGAATTCGTAATGAACTTAATAGAATATTAAACAGAAAATATATTCTAGATATAATAATGTATTCAAAGCAAAGATTGGTCTAAGAAAAATTTGTAGATGTATTTTTAAAAGTATATTATTTGTTTAAATATTGAAGCTATAAGTGTAAAGTTTTGTTCTCTGCAATGTTAGAACCTAGGTTTCCCTTATCTATCTCTATTGTTTATTCCACATAGCCTTGTTTGCACACTCTCTTTTATTGGCTTTTTTTATATCTGTCTCTGATTGTCCTCAGCATAAGAGAAAACCTAGATTCCAACATGGTTGGACCTATCACTTTATACATTCTATTTGAAATTGAGAAAAACAAAAATTTTCAAAGTTAAATTACAGGAAAGGGAGACAAAAATATTTTTTACTACGCATAATTAAACATTTATATCACAATCTCAAACTGTTTACTGTCTTTTAAAATGCTAGTTCTTTCTAATGACACGGTGAGTCCAATGATCATCATAATTACTATTGGGAATATCACTCCTGGCCAGCAGGAAGCAGCAAAGAGCACCACAGCCAAAGCTGTTAAATACCACTCCCCTTACCCACAACCCCCAGTCATTCTCTTTGCCATAAGCAAGGAGGTGGGGCTTATTCTGAGGCGGCAATTCTGCTTGGGGTTCTTCCGGATCACTTCCTTATTTGTTCCGGTAAAGGCTGATGGGTCCGGATTGTCAGGAGTATTTTCAGGCTTCAGGGGGTCAGGTAGGCACCTCAGCAGGGTCTGTTGAGTTAAGGTGGCTGCCTGAAGGTGTTTTTAAGCTTTAAAAGCAATCATATTTTTTTTCAGTAAAAAAGTTGCACTTTAAAATTTAAAGGGACAGTAACGTTTTTTATTTTCCAATTTTTGGAAGCCAATTTGATTTGTTTTTGGTAAAGATAAAAGAAGCTTTGCAGGTTGTTACATGAAGCTTGTGTTTTGACTCTAATGTGGAACCTCCAATCCCTTTTTGTTCATCATGTATTGATAGGACACTACAGTATAGGGATAAGACATTTTGAATCTGAGCCATCATTATTCTTGCATAGCATCTGAGGGGGAAATTTCAGACTCAGATAGTATAGTTCCTTCTTCTGATTCTGAAGTGGTAACTTCAGTGGCGTCACTAGGGTTGGTGTCACCCGGTGCGGTAAGTTATGGTGTCACCCCCCCCAGAAAGCAGACACACACAAAAACACAGGCAAACACACATACAAACACTCAGACACACTTAAAACATACTCAGATGCACACACAAACACTCGGAAACACACTCAGACACACACACAAAAACACACACACAAAAACACTGAGACACACACACACAAAAACTCAGACACACACTTACAAAATATGTAAACTGCACTGCATTAATTAGAAAGCGCATGCCTAGAGCTGCTCCCTGGCTCAGCAGAGCATCAAATGAAAGATAAACAGAGCACTCTAAAAATAAATCACTAAAGAAAAGTTTTAGGTGCAAACTATGAAAATTCTGCTCTCTGACTCTGTTCCAAGCCTGTCAGTGCACAGCCTACCGCTTCTTATGGCCAATCACCTCTGCACTCTGCCCACCCCCAGACCCCCGCCCGCCCTCCTACCTGTTCAGTGTGCACTTAGTGTACCGTAACCGTAATGGTCTGGTGGGCATCATACGTGGCTCCTTCACTTTAAAGACAGTGTCAAACAGTCATGCAGTCAGGTGCCAGGCATCCCCTCATGATTTGCCAGTTCCCGTTTAGAGAGACAGCACAGCAGTGAGTGACTCCACTGCTTCACATGTCACTGAGCAGTGAGCACAGATAGGCAGGCAGGTTTAGGCTAGCAGTGCAACTTTGCAAGCCCCAGGGCATGCCCACAACATTCATAGAAATTGGGCAGGGGAGAAGCAAAGTACAGACAAAACTATTTGTTGAAATTGCAGCACTGGCTCAAGGGGCAAAAAAATTGTGTGTCTACATCTTCTCCAGTCCCACCAATGTTCACAAATGCCAGCCCCTCTAATAAAAAAAAAATCTATGCATCTCAACATTGTATTTCTTTTGAATTTCAATAAAATTTAAAAAAAAAAAAAAACATTTTTTTTTTTTTTGGTGTCACCCCCTGGAGGGTGTCACCCGGGTGGGGCCCGCCCCCCCCCCCCCGCCCCCCCCCCCTAATGACACCACTGGGTAACTTTTTGATTTAAGCGTGAACACCTCCGGGCGCTACTTTAGGAAGTTTTGGCTACTTTGGATGATTCTGTTATTATGCGTGTAGTTACTCCAAAGAAGTCTAGTAAGCTGAACAAGTATTTTGATGTTCCCTCAGAGGTGGAGGTTTTTCCTGTTTCTGACCGTGCTTCTGAGATTATTGGACGCAATTTCCACTTTGGCTAAGAGGACCTCTATTCCCATTGAGGATGGCTGTTCTTTTAAAGATCCCATGGATAAAAAGTTGGAGGCATTGCTTAAAAGGATTTATGTTCCCCAGGGTTTGGAATGGCAACCTGCGGTGTGTTTTGCTGCTGTCACTGTCATATTGGTGATTTGTCTGTTTATTTTCAGACGTATGCGCCTATGGATGAGATCCAGGATAGGATCAAGGCTCTTAAGTTAGTTAATTCCTTTATCACAGATGCCTCTTTGCAGATCATCAGGTTGGGAGCAGAAATGTCTGGTTTTGCTATTCTGGCTCGCAGGGCCTTATGGTTGAAGTCCTGGTCTGCGGATGTGTGATCAAAGTCTAAACTTTTGTCTATTCTGTACAAGGGTAAGACTTTGTTTGGACCAGCCTTAGCTGAAATTATTTCTGATATTACGGGAGGTAAGGGTTACTCTCTTCCTTAGGATAAGATGAAAGGTCGCCAGAGTAATTTTCGTTCCTTTCAAAACTCCCCTTCCTCTGTCAAGCAGGAACAGTCCAGGTCCTACTGGAAGTCCAATCAGGCTTGGAGCAAGGGGAAGCAGTCTAAGAAATCTGTCTCTGACTCAAAGTCAGCATGAGGAGTCTGCCCCTGGTCCAGGAGCGGATCTTGTGGGGGGCAGACTTTCCCTGTTTGCTCAGGCTTGGGTTTGGGATGTTTCGGCTCTATGGGTGGTGGACGTAGTGTCCCACGGATACAATTGGAGTTCAAAAGTTTTCCTTCCAGGGGCAGGTTCCATCTTTCAAGGTTATCTGTAGACCAAATAAAAAGAGAGGCATTTTTAAAATGTGTTCAGGATCTTTCAGACCTGGGAGTGATAGTTCCTGTTCCAATACAGGAACAAGGTCTGGGTTTTTATTCTAATCTGTTTGTGGTTCCCAAAAAAGAGGGAACTTTCAGACCAATTCTAGATCTCAAGAGTGTAAACAAGTTCCTCAGAGTTCCGTCTTTCAAGATGGACACTATTCGCTTCATCCTTTCTTTGGTTTAGGAAGGTCAGTTTATGACTACTGTGGATTTCAAGGATGCGTATCTACATATTCCAATCTACAAGGATTATTTCAAGTTTCTGAGGTTTATGTTTCTAGACAAACATTTTCAGTTTGTGGCACTTCCTTTTGGCTGGCAACGGCTCCCAGGATTTTCTCAAAGGTTCCAGGAGCATTGGTAGTGGTTCTTCAGTTGCGGGGTGTTGCAGTGGTGCCTTATCTGGACGATATTCTGGTTCAGGAGTCAACTTTTCAACAAGCAAACTCCCACACAGAGTTGTTATTGTCTTTTCTGCACTTCCACGAATGGAAGGTGAATTTAGAAAAAAGTTTCTTGGTTCCATCTTCAAGGGTGGTATTCTTAGGGAACCATTATCGTTTCTCTAGAGCTGAAGGTTTTTCTGACAGAAGCCAGAAGAACAAAGATCTTCAACACTTGTCTTGCCCTTCAGTCCTCTCCTTGGCCGTCAGTGGCTCAGTGTATGGAGGTAATTGGTCTGATGGTGTCAGCTATGGAGATCATTCCATTGCTCGGTTCCATCTCAGGTCTCTGCAGTTATGCATGCTCAGACAATGGAACAGGTATTATGCGGATCTGTCTCCGCAAATCGTTCTGGATAAGGTGTCAAGAGATTCTCTTCTGTGGTGGGTGTCTCAGGAACACCTCTCCCAGGGAACCTGGTTTCACAGACCTTCCTGGGTGATTGTGACCACGGATGCCAGCCTGCTGGGTTGGGGAGCTGTCTGGGGCTCATTGAAGGGAGGAATCACTTCTTCCCATGAAAATCCTAGATCTGAGGGCAATCTTCAATGCTCTTCTGGCCTGGCCTCAGTTAGCTTCAGCCCAGTTTATTAGGTTTCGGTCAGACTATATAACATCAGTGGTTTACATTAATCATCAGGGAGGAACTCGGAGTTCCTTAGCCATGTCAGAGGTAGCCATTATTCAGTGGGCAGAGATCCACAATTGCTGTCTGTCTGTGATCCACATTCCAGGGGTGGACAATTGGGACGCAGATTTTCTGAGCAGACAGACGGTTCATCCTGGGGAGTGGGAACTTCACCCGGAGGTGTTTGCCAATTTGTTGTTCAAGTGGGGCAGCCAGAATTGGATCTCATGGCATCTTGTCAGAATGCCAAGCTTCCAAAGTTCGGGTCGAGGTCAAGAGATCCTCGGGCTGTGTTGATAGATGCTCTGGCAGTTCCTTGGAACTTCAGTCTAGCGTATGTGTTTTCTCTGTTTGCTTTCCTTCCACGAGTCATTGCTCGAATCAGACAAGAGAGGGCGTTAGTTATTCTCCTTGCTCCGGCATGGCCTCGCAGTATCTGGTATGCTGATCTGGTGGATATGTCATCTCTTCCATCTTGGAGTCTTCCGTTAAGGAAGGACCTTCTACTTCAGGTGTCCTTTTGTTCATCCAAATATAGTTTCTCTGAAGCTGACTGCTTGGGGATTGAACGCTTGATACTATCTAAGCATGTTTTTTTCTGAGTCGGTCATTGAGACTATGATTTAGGCTCGCAAGCCTGTGACTAGAAGAATTTATTATAAGACATGGTGTAAATATCTTTATTGGTGTGAATCCAAAGGCTATTCTTGGAGTAGAGTTAGAATTCCTAGGATTTTGTCTTTTCTCCAAGAGGGTCTGGAGAAGGGTTTTGTTGCTAGTACCCTGAAGGGTCAAATTTCTGCTTTATCTATTTTGTTGCACAAGCGTCTGGCGGATGTGCCAGATGTTCAGTCTTTTTGTCAGGCCTTGGTTAGAATCCGGCCTTTGTTTAAGTTTGCTACTCCACCATGGAGTCTTAATCTGGTTCTTTGAGTCTTTCTGCAGGCTCTGTTTGAACCTATGCATTCTTTCGATATTAAATTGTTATCCTGGAAGGTTTTGTTTTTGCTTGTTTTTTCTTTGGTTAGAAGAGTTTCGGAGCTCTCAGCACTGCAGTATGAGTGTCCTTACATTATTTTTAATTCTGATAAGGTAGTCCTGCGTGCTGCCTTAGGTTTCCTTCCAAAAGTGGTTTCGGATAGGAATATTGATCATGAAATTTTTGTTCCTTTCTTGTGTCTTAATCCTTCTTCTCAGAAGGAGAGTTTGTTACATAACCTGGATGTGGTTCGTGCGTTGAAGTATTATTTGCAGGCGACTAAAGATTTTCGTCAGTCTTCTTCTTTGTGTGTTGTGTTTTCTGGAAAACGCAAGGGTCAGAAATCTACGGCTACTTCTCTTTCTTTTTGGCTGAGGAGTGTTATTCGTTTGGCATATGTGAGTGCTGGACAGCAGCCTCCTGAGAAAATCACGGCTCATTCCACAAGGGCTGTTTCCTCATTTTGGGCTTTCAAAAATGAAGATTCTGTGGAACAGATTTGCAAGGCTGCCACTTGCTTCAGTTGAGGCTGTTTTGGGGAGAAAGGTTCTTTAAGCAGTGGTGCCTTCTGTTTAGGTTAACTGTCTTGTCCCTCCCTTATCATCCGTGTCCTCTAGCTTGGGTATTGATTCCTAATAGTAATTATGATGATCCGTTGACTCACTGTGTCATTAGAAAGAAAACAAAATGTATGCTTACCTGATTTCTTTCTTTCTTTCTTGACACGGTGAGTCCACGGCCCGCCCAGTATTTTCAGACAGTTTATTTTTATATAAATCTCAGGCACCTCTGCAGCTTACATTACTTCAATACGCAATACGCAATATGCTCTCTGCATTTAACATTGCACCAGCAGCTCACAAGAGCTGCTGGTGCAACGCCGTCCCCTGCTGACTCGTGGCCAATCGGCCACCAGCAGGGAGGTGTCAATCAACCCGATCGTATTCGATCGGGTTGATTTCCGGCAATTCCTGTCCGCCTGCTCAGAGCAGGTCTTTGTGACCGCTGCTTCATAAGTTGTGTTTCTGGCGAGTCTGAAGACTCGCCAGCAACATGGCCCTTCAAGCTCTGTACGGAGCTTGATAAATGGGCCTGCTTGTATCTAAGCCTCTGCAGACTGCCCCCTTATTTCAATTATTTTGACAGACTTGCATTTTAGCCAATCACTGCACTCTCGTAATTAACTCCATGGGAGTGAGCACAATGTTATCTATATGGCACACATGAACTAACGCCTTCTAGCTGTGAAAATCTCAAAGTAAAATTAGAAATTAGCATATGAGCTTACCTAGGTTTAACTTTCAACTAAGAATACTAAAAGAACAAAGCAAATTTGATGATAAAAGTAAACTGTAAAGTTGTTTAATATAACATGACCTATCTGAATCATGAAAGTTTAATTTTGACTAGACTGTCCCTTTAACTGTTTTGCAAAACAAAAAAAACTAGCAGAAACAAAAAC